>NC_069505.1:125259602-125492102 GCF_027579735.1 Bombina bombina | reverse complement strand
AGAACATATTCTTCTATGTGAAGAACATTGGAATGTGAAATATTGATATTTTCATGTCGGGTTAGAGCACATAAGAATATGTTCTTGGGTTGGGCTGTATTCTTGTCTGGAGTGCTATGGAAGCTCAACTTTCACTATGTATTTTAACCCCTCTGTGGGGCTTAAACACTGGGGTGAGCCAAAGTAAATTCTTTTTTTAATTTTACATCAAAGGCTTTTACAAAATACACCATTTTATTTTGACACTAGAATGTCCTTTTAAAGTAACAATAATTTTTCTCAATATTTTGTATATGACATTGGGCATGAACATTTTTCTTTATTGATTTAAATAGAGCACACAATTAAACAACATTCAATTTACTTCTATTATCAAATCTGCTTAAAGGGATATTAAACACTTTGAGATGGTAATATAAAATTATAAATCGTGTATATATATAGTACACTCTGCAATATACTTTCATTATTTATTTTGTCCCCTTTTCCTGTAATTACATTCTAAAATTGTGAGCTTTTCAGTTCCTGTTAGAAATGGAAGTGCAGAACACTGTTATATCCCACACAGCCATTGGCTGCACACTCTAGTGACCTATTTAAAACTGTCTCTAATTGGCTGCAGCAGAGAAAGTAACCCAAGTTACAACATGGCAGCTCCCATTGTTTTATAGACACTAAAACATTACACTTACTTTGTCAATATTTAAACAACTAATGAAGCTTAAAAAATACATCTACATGTTATTGTCAGAATAATCTTTTTAAAAGCATCATTCAATCTAGCATTTATTTAGTGTCTAATGTCCCTTTAATTCTCTTGATATCCTCTGTTGAAGAAACAGTAAAGTACTACTGGGAGCTAGCTGAACACATCCAATGAGTCAACGAAAAGTGGCATATGTGTGCAACCACCAATCAGAACTTAGCTCCCAGTAGTGCATTGCTGCTTCAAACCTACATAGGTATACTTTTCAAAGGATACCAAAAGAACAAAGTAAGTTAAAAAAAAAAGTAAATTGGAAAGTCATTTAAAATTGTATGTTCTACTTGAATAATGAAAGAAATATTTGAGGCTTCATGTCCCTTTAAAATGCTGTAACTAATGTAAAAGTCAGTGTCTGAATATCACAAGAAAATGTTTGGGTTTCATATCTCTTTAAATAAAAAAAAAACCTCTCTTTAAATATATTTATTATATTATTAAATATATTTAAACATGCTAAATACTTTTGCATGAGTAAAGGTTAAAAAGGACAGTAAATCATGAATATTGCACAATTAAAGACGCATAACTAGAATCTCACTTTGAACAAGATTTTGTTCTCTATTTTTAGACCCCAAAGCCCTCCTATGTATTGCTAATAGCCTTCCTGTTTGGTGCTGCATTTTATTTATTTATTTTATGCATCACATGGTTATTCTCAAATCACAGCCCACTTAATAACCTTATTCACCTTAATGTAGTGCACAAAATCTTTTTCCAAGGTGAGACTATAATTTTGCTTATTGATTGTGCACAATTATGTAAATAATCATTGTTTACTGTCCTTTTAAGGTAAAGCTATTCAAATTGAAAATAACAAATAACAGGTTCATATTTCACATAGTTGTGTGTGAAATATTAAAGTGATTGTAAATCCTGAGTGATCATTGGAACAATATAAAATACTTCATGCTGATAGTTCCTCTATGTGTTCCAATCGATCGCTGCACTGAGCGCCTCAGGCAGTCCACAGCAAAACGCTGTTTGCTGTGAGGTGACGTTTTCACCTCTTACCCAATAACCGTGCGTTCCAACAGGCACCAAGCCGGATAGCCCACACGGATAGTGGCTAAGAAGTGGAAACGTCACCTCACAGCAAATAACGTTCTGTCTGAGGCGCTCAGTGCGGTGAACGCTTACAACAAATAAAGGAGCTTTCAGCATGAAGTATTGTAAACTTCATGAATGAAAGTCCCCTTTTTTTGTTCCAATTATAAATCCTAGTGTTTCACAAATGCTAGGATTTACATTCACTTTAAGCTTGGTGTCTGCAGAATGCCGTAGTAACGGTGGGGACAGAGGGAGAGTTAGAGCCTTGCAAAGTGGAACAGACAGGGAGAAATGGCTGAGTGGTATTAGTTTATATTGGCAGCTTTTCTAATGTTTAAATATTACACAGGCAGCTCCAGCATGGGTGCTGGCCATAACGACACTAGTTAGGGAGTGAGGAAAAACCCTTGCTCTCTAGCTAGTGTGTATGACGTACGTATTCATATGCAGTGAAAGCACTGCAAGGTTTTTCATCATCTTTAGAAGCTTTAGCAGCAAAACTTCTAATACATGTCAATTACAAACTTTATCTAATTTAAATGCTTTAGTTAAATAGCTCATATTTGTTTGGGGTATATAATGTATTTTTAAGGGAATACAAGAGTGCAGGCTACCCCAGTCTGCACATGAGCAAACAGAGTTTGTGCTATATCTGAATATTAGTTTGTGATTGGTTAACAGGGGTTCTTTTGTTCTGGGCCCTGGGGGACAGGGAAATCAGTGAAAAGAATAAACATAAAACATTATAGTATTGCAAAAATTATTGTTATATATGAAGGTTAATAATCATGTAGTTTACAGTTTGTGATAATGTCCCTTTAAGTAGTGCAGGAGGGAAGTGATTACATTGTATAACTTCTTTGAGAGAGGATACAGGAGAAATGTGTCAATTAATGACTTAAAAGTGAAAAAAAGGAAATGATCTTATGTGTTAGTACATTTTATTATTGTACTGTTGCTTGCATGTAACTGTGCGTTTAACCCCTTAGTGACCAGAGCACTTTTCCATTTTCTGACTGTTTGGGACCAGAGCTATTTTTACATTTCTGTGGTGTTTGTGTTTAGCTGTAATTTTCCTCTTACTCATTTACTGTACCCACACATATTATATACAGTTTTTCTCGCCATTAAATGGACTTTCTAAAGATACAATTCTATTCATTATATCTTATAATTTACTGTAAAAAAATATAAACTATGAGGAAAAAAACACACTTTTTCTAACTTTGACCCCCAAAATCTGTTACACATCTACAATCACCAAAAAACACCCATGCTAAATAGTTTTTAAATTTTGTTCTGAGTTTAGAAATACCCAATGTTTACATGTTCTTTGCTTTTTTGCAAGTTATAGGACAATAAATTTCAGGAATCCCTGGATATCCCTTGACATGTATATATTTTTTTAGAAGACATCCCAAAGTATTGATCTAGGCCCATTTTGGTATATTTCATGCCACCATTTCACCGCCAAATGCGATCAAATAAAAAAAACTTTAGAGTTCTCACTGAAATTATTTACAAACAACTTGTGCAATTATGGCATAAATAGTTGTAAATGCTTCTCTGGGATCCCCTTTGTTCAGAAACAGCAGCCATATATGGCTTTGGCGTTGCTTTTTGGTAATTAGAAGGCTGCTAAATGCCACTGCACACCACACGTGTATTATGCCCAGCAGTGAAGGGGTTAATTAGGGGGCATGTAGGGAGCTTCTAGGGTTAATTTTAGCTTTAGTGTAGTGTAGTAGACAACCCCAAGTATTAGGCCCTTCTTGGTATATTTCATGCCACCATTTCACCGCCAAATGTGATAAAAAAAATCACACAAACTTTTTCACAAATTTTAGGTTTCTCACTGAAATTAATTACAATCAGCTTGTGCAATTATGGCACACATGATTGTAAATGCTTCTCTGGAATCCCCTTTGTTCAGAAATAGCAGACATATATGGATTTGGTGTTGCTTTTTGGTAATTAGAAGGCCGCTAAATGCCGCTGCGCACCATGCTTGTATTATGTCTAGCAGTCACAGGGTTAATTAGGTAGCTTGTAGGGAGCTTGCAGGGTTAAGTTTAGCTTTAGTGTAGAGATCCGCCTCCCACCTGACACATCACACCCTCTGATCCCTCCCAAACAGCCCTCTTCCCTCCCCCACCTCACAATTGTCCCCGCCATCTTAAGTACTGGCAGAAAGTATGCCAGTACTAAAGTAAAAGGTATCTTTTTTTTTTTTTTTTAGAATATTTACATGATCCCCCCTTAGCCCCCAACCTCCCTGACCCCCCCCATACAGCTCTCTAACCCTCCCCCCTCTACCTATTTGCCACCATCTTGGGTACTGGCAGCTGTCTGCCAGTAACCAATTTCCCCAAAAAAGTGTTTATATTTATTTTTAAATTTAAAAATTCCTATTTTCTGTAGTGTAGATGCCCCCCTCAATATCCTACCCACCCTCCCCCTCCTAGATCCCTTCCCCAGCACTTTTTATCCCACCTTCCCTCTCCCTGCTTCCCATTGTGTTACATGAAATCACTGGAAAATGCACGCCCCCGCGCCCCCCCCACAACCCCGGGACATGCATAACCGGTTCAAAGGAGGATCATCCGGCTGTGTCCATCGAGGGGCCGCCCACCCGCCTCCCAGCTGCAGCTCCCACCCACCAACGATCGGCCCCTTTGAATTTGATTGCTGATGCAGAGAGGCCCACAGAGTGTCTCTCTCTGCATCGGTGGGGCAAAAAGGGTATTGCAGTGATGCCTGAATATCGAGGCATCACTGCAATACCCTGGAAGCTGCTGGAAGCGATCAGGATCGCTTCCAGAGCTTCAAAGCCCAGAGGATGTGCTAGGAACGCCCTTGGTCGTTAAGGGTGTTTTTTTGTAGGACATTCCTGGCACCTCCTTGGTCGTTAAGGGGTTAAACCCCTGTAATGAGGTTAAATACATAGGTAAATTCAGATCCAGAGCAGCAGTCCACTACTGACATCTGGTGAGCTAATGACTCAATGCATATATGCAGTCACTAATCACCCTTTAGCTCCCAGTAGTGCTTTGCAGCTCCTGAGCCTACCTAGGCTTGTTTTTAAATAAGATTATCAACAGGACAAATTATATTTTGAATTAGAAGTAAATTGTAAAGTATCTTTAAATTGTACATTCTATTTGAACCATGAAACTTTAAGTTTGACTTTTATATCTCTTTTATTTAATGCACATGAGACAGCGGAGTGTATACATTTATGAGTGCATGTTTACATGTAGGTATGTTGGTAAACTAGGTGGGTGAACTGCTCATTTGAAGTGTTTTAATAAATAACTATATATTTGTGCTGTGATTTATAGAATCTCTGTAAAGTATGCTTTGGCTTTACAAGTATAAAGAGATTTTTATTGAACACCATGAAATGAATAGACACCTTATATATATATATATATATATATATATATATATATATATATATATATATATATATATATATATATGTATGTATATTTATATCACTTTAATGTAAAAACTTTAATTTTTCAGATAGAGCATGTCATTATAAGAGACTTTAACGGGACAGTCTACTCCAGAATTTTTATTTAACAAGATAGATAATCCCTTTATTACTCATTCCTCAGTTTTCCATAAGCAACACAGTTATATTAATACACTTTTTATCTCTGTGATTACCTTGTATCTAAGCCTCTGCAGACTGCTCCCTTATTTTAGTTCTTTTGACAGACATGCATTTTATTCAATCAGTGCTGACTTATAAATAACTACACAGGATTGAGCACAAAGTTATATATATGGCACACATGAACTAGCGCTTTGAAAAACTGTCAAATTGCACTGAGATAAGAGGTGGCCTTCAAAGAAATTACATTTACATTCAGATAGGACATTTATCCATGTCCTATCTGAGTCATGAAAGTTTAATTTTGACTAGACTGGTCCTTTAAATTTACTACTCCTCCTCCTACTACTACATTTACTTCATTCTCTTAGTATGCTCTGTTGAAAAACTTACCTAGGTAGGCTCAGGAGCAGCAATGCACTAGTGAGAGCTAACGTGTGGTTGGTGACTACACACATATGTCCTTTGTCATAGGCTCGCCAGATGTGTTCAACTAGTTTACAGTTGTTCATTGCTGCTCTGGAGCTGAGTTTTACTATGTGTTTAACCAATTTGCAGGAGTTAAACACAGCGATATACAAGCAATAGTGCAGTTATAAAACACATTATAGTATTTCCTTTTGCATTTTGATGTCCCTTTAATCAAAATCTATTTCAGACCAGCACAATTGAATGTGTAAATGTGCACTTCTCTTCAAGATGAGCTATAAAGCTATATTTAAAATAACCAAAGATATCAGATTAGGCTCAAATTGTTCTGGGTACATTTAAAGGGACGTGAAACTGAAACATTAAGGTTCCTTTTTTTCTTCTTCATACCATATGTGCTCTTTGTGTTTTTACTTTAGATCCTGAATACATCTCAAGTCGATCAGGCGCTTACACTGATTTATGTGGTAAGGAACGGAAGCACTCCCCTAAACGGTACAACATCCAGCTCTCTGCTGAACCGCCTCACTGGAGAAGTGGTGGGATACTATCTCGGACACCCCCCTTTGATTATTGCAGAATGTAAGTGTTTAAAAATACGCTTGTGCATGAATTTGCATGGCACGCTTCTCTGGAAACCAATGAGTTAACTATTGATTTTACTGTTTTCAGTGCTGAACCAACAGAACTCTGCAAAATGCAGTTGCCTTGAAATTACATTAAACAGTCTTAATGATAATGCAAGTTCATTTTCCAGAACTGCAAGTTAAGCACAGTACATATAATTCAGGTTATATTGTTGAGAAGTGGGAAAACACAGATATATTTTGCAAAATGCAATGGTCATTTTGGTCTTGAACATACCAGATAATTACATTCCCTGGCAGTTGCATTCTTGCTGGGCATTAGCCGTACTGTCATTTAGCTTCATTACTTTCTAACCGCTGGTGCTTTACCATAGTTATAGAATCAATACATTTTATTTGTGCTTTTAACACTTCCTGCATAGCACAGTTAATGTAGACTCCAGGCAGATAGTAGTATGTGAAATACAAATTACAAGTGGTTACTCTGGATTCTGCAAAGCTTAAAGGGATAGTAAATCCTAGCGTTTTTGAAACGTTAGGATTTATCAGTGGAACAAATAAAGGAGAATTTCTGTCATGAAGTATAATATACTTCATGCTGAAAGTTCTTTTAGTTTTTTGAAGTGTTTGCGGCCGCGGCGCTAAGCGCCTCAGGCAGCCCACAGAAGAATGCTATTTTTAAGTGAGGTGACGTTTCTACCTCTTAGCCAATAGCTGTGCAGGCCAGCTGGCATTATGCTGACTGAAAGTCCCCTTTATTTGTTGCACTGGTAAATCCTAGTGTTTCACAAATGCTAGGATTTACTATCACTTTAAAGGGACACTTTAAACCCCAATTTTTTCTTTCTTGATTCAGATAGAGATTCAGATAGAGAGTACAATTTTAAACAATTTTAAACAACTTTCCAATTTACTTCTGTTATCTAATTTGCTTCATTCTTTCTGTATTCTCTGTTGAAAAAATAGCAATGCACTCCTGGGAGCTAGTTAACGCATTGGGTGAGCCAATAACATGAGGCATATTTTTTTAGCCACCAATCAGCAGCTCCTGAGCCTACCTAGGTGTTCTTTTCAACAAGCGATACCAAGACAACTAAACAAATTGGATAATAGAAGTAAATTGGATTGTTGATTAAAATTCCATACTCATTTTGATTAAAATACTCATTCCATATATGGAAGAAAAAGAAATGGGTTTCATGTAGGGTTGACACCTCCACCATGTTTTCCTGGGCACTTATGAGTTGCACATGCTGCAGGGTGTCCAGAGGGGAACATGCATTATGCTGCTATTCATGTTAATTGTGAAAGAAAAATGTTGGGTTTCACATCCATTCAATTTTGCTAATATTAAGAGTATAACCTGAGTGTTATGGTTTCATCTGTTATTTTTTTGCAGCTTTATTCTATCCTACAATTGATGTATCTGAGGCAACCAGAGATTCTTGGGTGAACACAGGTGTGTATACCTTTTTTTTTGTATGCCCCAACTTATCATTATATTTATTACTATACATGTTACTAAAGCAGTTTCAATGTGCCAGATTCACTGAGACTTTAAAGGAAAATTAAAGTTTGTATGTATTCATACATTTCCTAACATATCAGCAATACATCACTACAGTGAAGAGGAGCAATGATACACAGGGGCATCTCAAGAGAATAGTTATAAATGGGGCACTTCCCCGAGGCCCAATATTGTTGTAGGTAGTGATCGGAGATAGGCGAGGTGAACAGCCAGTAGGTGGGTGAGTTGATCCATGAGTGAAGTTGGGGAGGGAAAATGAGGGCCAGTCACAGTTGGGGGCACATCGGGGGTAAGCCATTATGCTGGTGGGGCTAGCGCCCTCCCCCCCAACCCCGGTGACTGTTGATGTTCAGATGAAATTGACATTTATTTTACTTTTTTTTTTAAAAAAAATATATAGTACTATAATTCTAACCTAACTAACTAAGACTTGGTTTATAAAAAAATCTATATCAATTATTTTCATATTAAACAAAGCATAAATATATCTGTTAGGATTCTAGCTGTTTGGGTAAAAGACAATTTCTCTAACTAACGCCTAGATTTAGAGTTCTGCGTTAGCCGTCAAAACCAGCGTTAGGGGGTCCTAACGCTGGTTTTGGCCGCCCGCTGGTATTTAGAGTCAGTCAGGAAAGGGTCTAACGCTCACTTTCCAGCCGCGACTTTTCCATACCACAGATCCCCCCTACGCAAATTGCGTATCCTATCTTTTCAATGGGATCTTTCTAACGCCGGTATTTAGAGTCTTGGCTGAAGTGAGCGTTAGAAATCTAACGACAAGACTCCAGCCGCAGAGAAAAGCCAGGAGTTAAGAGCTTTCTGGGCTAACGCCGGTTCATAAAGCTCTTAACTACTGTGCTCTAAAGTACACTAACACCCCTAAACCGAGGCCCCCCTACATCGCCGCCACTCTAATAAATTTTTTTAACCCCTAATCTGCCGACCGCACACCGCCGCAACCTACATTATCCCTATGTACCCCTAATCTGCTGCCCCTAACACCGCCGACACCTACATAATATTTATTAACCCCTAATCTGCCCCCCCCCAATGTCGCCGCTACCTTACCTACACTTATTAAACCCTAATCTGCCGACCGGACCTTGCCGCTACTATAATAAATGTATTAACCCCTAAAGCTAAGTCTAACCGTAAGCCTAACACCCCCTTAAGTTAAATATAATTTTTATTAAATAAAGTATTCCTATTTAAAGCTAAATACTTACCTGTAAAATAAACCCTAATATAGCTACAATATAAATAATAATTATATTGTAGCTATTTTAGGATTAATATTTATTTTACAGGCAACTTTGTATTTATTTTAAATAGGTACAATAGCTATTAAATAGTTATTAACTATTTAATAACTACCTAGCTAAAAGAAATACAAAATTACCAGTAAAATAAATCCTAGCCTAAGTTACAATTAAACCTAACACTACACTATCATTAAATAAATTAAATACAAATACCTACAAATAAATACAAATAAATACACTAACTAAAGTACAAAAAATAAAAAAAGAACTAAGTTACAAAAAATAAAAAAATAATTTACAAACATTATAAAAATATTACAACAATTTTAAGCTAATTACACCTACTCAAAGGTAGGCCCCCTAATAAAATAACAAAGCCCCCCAAAATAAAAAAAATGCCCTACCCTATTGTACAATAAAAATTGTAAAGCTCTTTTACCTTACCAGCCCTTAAAAGGGCCTTTTGCGGGGCATGCCCCAAAGAATTCTGCTCTTTTGCCTGTAAAAAAAAAAAAACAATACCCCCCCAACATTACAACCCACCACCCACATACCCCTACTCTAACCCAAACCCCCCTTAAATAAACCTAACACTACCCCCTGAAGATCTTCCTACCTTGAGTCGTCTTCACTTAGCCGAGCCGAATTCTTCATCCAATCCGTGCGATGTCTTCATCCAAGCGGGGGCTGAAGAGGTCCATCATCCGGCTGAAGTCTTCATCCAAGCAGGGGCTGAAGAGGTCCATCATCCGGCTGAAGTCTTCTATCAAGCGGCATCTTCAATCTTCTTTCTTCCGGCTCCATCTTCATCCCGCCGACGCGGAACATCCTTCCTCCATGACGAACTCCCGACGAATGAAGGTTCCTTTAAGGGACGTCATCCAAGATGGCGTCCCTCGAATTCCGATTGGCTGATAGGATTCTATCAGCCAATCGGAATTAAGGTAGGAATAATCTGATTGGCTGATGGAATCAGCCAATCAGATTCAAGTTCAATACGATTGGCTGATCCAATCAGCCAATCAGATTGAGCTCGCATTCTATTGGCTGTTCCGATCAGCCAATAGAATGCGAGCTCAATCTGATTGGCTGATCCAATCAGCCAATCGGATTGAACTTGAATCTGATTGGCTGATTCAATCAGCCAATCAGAATTTTTCTACCTTAATTCCGATTGGCTGATAGAATCCTATCAGCCAATCGGAATTCGAGGGACGCCATCTTGGATGACGTCCCTTAAAGGAACCTTCATTCGTCGGGAGTTCGTCGTGGAGGAAGGATGTTCTGCGTCGGTGGGATGAAGATGGAGCCGGAAGAAAGAAGATTGAAGATGCCGCTTGATAGAAGACTTCAGCCGGATGATGGACCTCTTCAGCCCCCCCTTGGATGAAGACTTCATCCGGATGATGGACCTCTTCAGCCCCCGCTTGGATGAAGACATCGCCCGGATTGGATGAATTCGGCTCAGCTGAGTGAAGATGACTCAAGGTAGGAAGATCTTCAGGGGGGTAGTGTTAGGTTTATTTAAGGGGGGTTTGGGTTAGATTAGGGGTATGTGGGTGGTGGGTTGTAATGTGGGGGGGGTATTGTATGTTGTATTGTATGGCAAAAGAGCAGAATTCTTTGGGGCATGCCCCACAAAAGGCCCTTTTAAGGGCTGGTAAGGTAAAAGAGCTTTACAATTTTTATTTTAGAATAGGGTAGGGCATTTTTTTTGGGGGGGGGGGCTGTGTTATTTTATTAGGGGGCTTAGAGTAGGTGTAATATAGCTTAAAATTGTTGTAATATTTTTATAATGTTTGTAAATTATTTTTTTATTTTTTGTAACTTAGTTCTTTTTTTATTTTTTGTACTTTAGTTAGTGTATTTATTTGTATTTATTTGTAGGTATTTGTATTTAATTTATTTAATGATAGTGTAGTGTTAGGTTTAATTGTAACTTAGGTTAGGATTTATTTTACTGGTAATTTGGTAATTATTTTAACTAGGTAGCTATTAAATAGTTATTAACTATTTATTAGCTATTGTACCTGGTTAAAATAAATACAAAGTTGCCTGTAAAATAAATATTAATCCTAAAATAGCTGCAATGTAATTATTATTTATATTGTAGCTATATTAGGGTTTATTTTACAGGTAAGTATTTAGTTTTAAATAGGATTAATTTATTTATTTCGTTAGATAAAAATTATATTTAACTTAGGGGGGTGTTAGGGTTAGGGTTAGACTTAGCTTTAGGGGTTAATACATTTATTAGAGTAGCGGTGAGGTCCGGTCAGCAGATTAGGGGTTAATAAGTGTAGGTTGGTAGCGGCGACGTTGGGGGGGGGGCAGATTAGGGGGTAATAAATATAATATAGGGGTTGGCGGTGTTAGGGGCAGCAGATTAGGGGTACATAGGGATAACGTAGGTTGCGGCGGTGTACGGAGCGGCAGATTAGGGGTTAATAATAAAATGCAGGGGTCAGCGATAGCGGGGGCGGCAGATTAGGGGTTAATAAGTGTAAGGTTAGGGGTGTTTAGACTCGGGGTACATGTTAGGGTGTTAGGTGCAGACATAGGAAGTGTTTAGCCATAGGAAACAATAGGGCTGCGTTAGGAGCTGAACGCTGCTTTTTTGCAGGTGTTTGTTTTTTTTCCAGCTCAAACTGCCCCATTGTTTCCTATGGGGGAATCGTGCACGAGCACGTTTTTGAAGCTGGCCGCGTCCGTAAGCACCGCTGGTATTGAGAGTTGCAGTGGCGGTAAATTATGCTATACGCTCCCTTTTTGGAGCCTAACGCAGCCCTTCTGTGAACTCTAAATACCAACGGTATTTAAAAGGTGCGGGGGAAAAAATACATGCGTAGCTAATGCACCCCTTTGGCCGCAGAACTCTAAATCTAGCCGTAAGAGATTTAAAACCATTTAATATTGTCATTTTTAGAACAAGTTACAAGGTTTTGCTAATTAAAAGCAATTTAGGAACACAAAGCTTGAAAAGCCTGGTTTAATTGATTATTCTGATTTGCTTTGCTGCAGTTAATCAGCAATAGAGCATTTGATCTGATTCAACCAATCGCTTTGTAGAATGTTGTAGGGTCAGAATGACATAATACTTAAAGGGACAGAATGCAAAATTTCATTATCATAAAGTGTTTCATTGTGCATAGTAAATAATTTTACTGTGCATCTTCATTATTTAATTTGCCTGCTTTTCCTGAAATTTGATTCTGACACTGCCCCCAGAGAGGCTGGAGAACATTCTCTGTAATGCAGAACCTTGACATTCCTAAAAGCTGCACCGTGATTGGTTAATATGTGAATTTGATTTTGAAAGTTAGAGGGATATGAAACCCAAACATGTACTTTTGTGATTCAGACAGATCATACAATTAAAAAAAAAGTTTCCAATTTACTTCTATTATCAAATTTGCTTTGTTCCCATGATATTCTGTGTTGAAGAGATACTTAGGTAGGTGTTTGGAGCACATTCTACAATTTGATGTATCTCCACTAGGGATGGGCGAATGTGTTTATATTCAAATTTGAATGTTAGAACAAATGTTATTGTAGAAATTCGATTTACATAATCGAATATTGATAAGAACGAATTGTCACAGAACCGGGAGGGGTTTCCTTACCTGGGGGTCACTGAATCCAGCGGCGGGGGTCCTTGTGGCTTGATGTTCGTGCTGGCGGGTACCGGGTCGTACGTGCTTGTTCACCGGGGGCGCACGCGTTCTCCTGAAATTACAGAAGCACGGGAAGAGTTCAGAGGTTACTTCACTGTTAGCTGAATCTCCTATTAGCTCCTAAGGTTTTAGCTTCCATGTTTCCATGGCAGCAGGGGACGTTCCTGGTTCTTATGGGCCTATAAATCCTGGACAGTCCTCTAACTCAGTGCTAGGTTATTCTGACTGTTTTTCCAGAGACCAAGCTTTTTTCTCCAACATTGGTGTGTCCGGTCCACGGCATCATCCTTACTTGTGGGAATATCTCTTCCCCAACAGGACATGGCAAAGAGTATCAGCAAAGCTGGCCATATAGTCCCTCCTAGGCTCCGCCCACCCCAGTCATTCTCTTTGCCGTTGCACAGGCAACATCTCCACGGAGATGGTTAAGAGTTTTTTGGTGTTTAAATGTAGTTTTTTTTATTCTTCTATCAAGTGTTTGTTATTTTAAAATAGTGCTGGTATGTACTATTTACTCTGAAACAGAAAAGGATGAAGATTTCTGTTTGTGAGAGGAAGATGATTTTAGCAGACAGTAACTAAAATCGATTGCTGTTTCCACATAGGACTGTTGAGATGAAGAAACTTCAGTTGGGGGAAACAGTTAGCAGACTTTTCTGCTTAAGGTATGACTAGCCATATTTCTAACAAGACCATGTAATGCTGGAAGGCTGTCATTTCCCCTCATGGGGACCGGTAAGCCATTTTCTTAGTCAAGCAAACAGAATAAAGGGCTTAATATGGGCTATAAAACTGGTAGACACTTTTATGGAAAATCGATTGCTTTATTTGGGCATTTTATACATGTTTATGCTGATAATTCACATTTATAAACTTGGGGAACGTTTTTTAACGGCAGGCACTATGTTAGACACCTTTTCCAGTCAGGGAGGGCCTTCCCAGTTGTAGGCTGAGCCTCATTTTCGCGCCATTACTGCGCAGTTGTTTTTGAGAGCAAGACATGCAGATGCATGTGTGAGGATCTGAAAGTAGCTGGAAAAGTTTCTAGAAGGCGTCACTTGGTATCATATTCCCCTCTGGGCTTGGTTAGGTCACAGCAAAAGCTATAGCTGGGACTGTATAGGGGTTAAATTTGTAAACGGCTCCGGTTCCGTTATTTTAAGGGTTAAAGCTCTGAAAATTGGTGTGCAATACTCTTAATGCTTTAAGACACTGTGGTGAAAGTTTGGTAATTTTTGAACAATTCCTTCATACTTTTTCACATATTCAGTAATAAAGTGTTTTCTGTTTAAAATTTAAAGAGACAGTAACGGTTTTGTTTTAAAACGTTTTTTGTGCTTTATTGACAAGTTTAAGCCTGTTTAACATGTCTGTGCCTTCGGATAAGCTATGTTCTATATGTATGAAAGCCAATGTGTCTCCCCATTTAAATTTGTGTGATAATTGTGTCATAGCGTCCAAGCAAAGTAAGGACAGTACTGCCACAGATAATGAAATTGCCCAAGATGATTCCTCAGATGAGGGGAGTAAACATGATACTACATCATCTCCTACTGTGTCTACACCAGTTTTGCCCACGCAGGAGGCCCCTAGTACATCTAGCGCGCCAATGCTTATTACCATGCAACAATTGACGGCTGTAATGGATAACTCCATAGCAAATATTTTATCCAAAATGCCTACATATCTGTTATGTTCCTGTCCCTTTAAGTCAGGATGTTCAGGTATTCACATTCCTATATAAGGCCCCTCCTCCAGTCTACCTATGCTTGGTAATTTGTATTCACTTAGCTATAAGCTGAGCAACAACGAAGACACCTTGCTGATATTCCTAACCAAGGAATTTACTATTAGTAACTTCAATTGCTGTGTGCTTTTCAACTTTGGATCGTCATATTTCAGGTTTCCTTATTTTGACCGGAATCCTCAAAGTATCTTACACTTGTTAAAATCTGTTTCTCCCGGCTTATACATTGAAGCCGTGTATCGGCGTCTGACGTCACCGTAAGTCTCAGGAGCTCTCTCTCACTCTGGCTGCAAACAACCAACTCCTGTGCTTAATAGTAACTCACCTTGAAGCTGCGGTAACCGTTACTATTTCTTACTCTCTGAAGGTGGTAACGTATATACCTTAATTCACTTACTACTTTAAAGGACTTTCCTGCATGTTATACAGTGTGACGTTTTATGCAAGTTCAGCTACCTTTAACAATCTGATTGCTTGTAATTTCTATCGCTTCAGCTTGACGAACTGTGCTTTAATATTCTATGTGCATTATCAAATATCATACTGTTGATTGTGAAGGACTGCCTGCTGTTTACATGAATACTAACAACGTTATAGACTAACTAAGGATTGCCTGCTAACTAAAATCAATATAACCGTTATAGAGCTCTCCTGCTTAATTTACATAGAAACACCTCCTGGTTGCAACCTGTGTTATTTGAGGCTGACATTCACATACTAACACTAATCTATATTTACCTTTCTTTTATCTACTATCTCTATAATTATCTGCATATTGCAAACTGCTATTGCAATCGGGATAATATACCTTTAATTCTCATTTCCTCCTCTCTCTATAATTATCTGCATATTGCAAACTGCTATTGCAATCGGGATAACATATCTTTAAATCTCATTTCTTTCACTCTGCATCCATGCAGCAGTGACCCTCAGATCTATGAGCAAAAACTAGGTTCTTGATTACATCTAATGAACCTAAAGGTTTGGTGTGAGACTGAGTGGTCCTGCAGTTAAGGATATCAAATACTTGCACCTAACATAACATATTACCAAGCCTAACATATATCCTACAGCATGGATATCAGTGAACTTACAAACCGTGTTGGTTCCCTTGCACAAAGCATGGACCATATGCTACAAGGCCTCAGAGAAATTAAAAATGAAAATGATCACATTAGGAAGTTTATTAATGTGTATTTATCTGATAAACCTGCTCCTATTGATTTAACACCTGAACCAATTGTATCTCCACCTGAAAAATTCTTTGGTGACAGGACTCAGTTTAGAGAATTTAAAAACTCCTGTACTTTGTATTTCTCTTTAAAACCCTGAACCTATGCATCTGATCGAGTCAAAGTTCTAACGGTCATCTCATATCTCAGAGGAGAGGCTAAATCATGGGCTAACGCCTTCTATGAGAACAATGACCCCATATTGGACTCCTTGGATGCCTTTTTCTCTGCCATGTCCCTATTATATGAAGACCATCATAAGCAGAATACTGCTGAGACAGCTCTTAGGAACCTACGACAAGGTAAAAGAGCAGTAGAAGAATATATCACGGACTTTAAAAGATGGGCACCAGACACCCAATGGAATGAACCTGCTCTGAGAAATCAGTTCAGAACAGGTCTTTCTGAAACATTAAAAGATGAATTAGCCCGTGGTGCAGTTCCTGTGGATTTAGAGAATCTCATGACTTTATGTATCACTGTTGATAGAAGGATAAGAGAACGTAGATCTGAAAGGGCACTATCTGATCCTGTTGTCAAGAAAATCCCAGCATACCATCCTGTGGTCACTGCACCATCTAAATCAAACGATGAACCTATGGAAGTTGCTGTCATGAGGGGTCCTCTAAAACCAGAGGAAAAAGCCAGAAGGAAGCTACATAACTTGTGTTTATATTGCGCAGCAAAGGACCATGCTGTTAGAGACTGTCCTGTGCTTATCAGACAGAAGAGGGGTAAGAATCTTCAACACCAAAATTGTCTTAATAAATTGTCTGCGCTTACCACTCATTTACCAATTTCTGTTCTTTTGCAGTGGCGTCTACAGAAGACAAAAACCCAGGCCGTTATTGACTCTGGTGCATCTGGGAATTTCATTGACCAAGCATTTGTAACAAAACATAAAATACCCACAATAAAAAAAGATAGTGCACAAGCCATAAGATTGGTTGATGGTTTTCTTATGAATACAGGGCCTATTACCCATCATACCACACCCTTACAAGTTATCACACAGAAGGGCCATACTGAGACATGTACATTTGACATTTTGCCCTCTAGTTTATACCCATTAATTTTTGGTATCAATTGGTTGATAAAACATGATCCTGATATTTCTTGGAAGCAAGGTGTTGTGAATTTCAATTCCACTTACTGTAAGGAAGTCTGTTTTCCCAAAGCTTCTGTGTGTTGTATGACTGATCATGTTTTACCTGAATGTTATAAAGAATATTCTGATGTGTTTGACAAAGTAGAAGCTCAGAACTTACCCCCCCACAGGTCATATGACTGTCCTATAGATTTACTACCGGGCAGTTCCATTCCCTTTGGTCATATATACCCTATGTCAGAACCTGAATTGGTTCATTTGAAACAGTACTTAGAGGATAACCTTAAGAAAGGTTTTATAAGACCTTCCACCTCTCCAGCAGGTGCTGCAATGTTTTTTGTTAAAAATAAGGACGGATCACTTCGTCCTATTATTGACTACAGACAACTAAATAAATGTACCAAGAAAAACAGGTACCCACTCCCACTTATCCCTGAACTTATAGAACGGTTGCAAGGAGCTAACATTTACACAAAATTAGATCTTAGAGGAGCTTATAATTTGATAAGAATGAGGAAAGGCGATGAGTGGCTAACAGCTTTCCGCACACGTTATGGACTGTATGAATATACAGTAATGCCTTTTGGGCTGTGCAACGCTCCTGCAACGTTCCAGTGTTTTATAAATGACGTATTCCATGACTTACTTGATGTCTGTATGGTCATTTATTTAGATGACATTTTAATCTATTCTGACAATATAACAAACCATCACACCCATGTCAAGCTTGTTTTGTCCAGACTTCGTACACACCATCTCTATGCCAAGCTAGAGAAATGCATTTTTAATACCACTACTATCTCCTTCTTAGGATACCAGGTTTCCCCTTCTGGTATCGCTATGGAAGCAAACAAAGTGGAAGCTATTACTAACTGGAGCACCCCCCGTACAAAAAAAGATGTTCAGAGATTTCTTGGGTTTTCAAACTTCTATAGGAAGTTTATCAAGGGCTTTTCTGAGATTGCTAGACCCTTGACTAAATTAACTCAGAAAACACCTGGTTTCTCTTGGAATATACATGCTGAGAACGCATTTAAAGTATTAAAGGAGAGGTTTGTAACAGCACCGATACTCAAATTCCCAGATCCCAGTTTACAGTACACGCTTGAGGTTGATGCTTCTGAGTACGCTCTTGGAGCTGTACTCTCACAAAGAGTTTCACCCAAGGAAGCACTACATCCAATATCATATTACTCTAGGGTAATGAGCTCAGCCGAGCTAAATTATGCTATTGGTGAAAAAGAGCTTCTCGCTATAAAATCAGCACTAGAGTTTTGGAGACACCTCCTTGAGGGTACTAAACATACTATTCTTATATTTACGGATCATAGAAACCTTGAATATTTAAAAACCAGCAAAACATTAACATCTAGACAAGTTAGATGGAGCCTCTTCTTTTCAAGATTTGATTTCACCATCACTTACCGCCCAGGTTCTAAAAATACAAAAGCAGATGCGCTTTCAAGGAAGGATCCAAAACCTCAACATTATATACCTCCAGATTCTATCATTCCACAAAATAAGTTCATTGGATTGACTTCAATCACTGAAACCTCTATAAAAGAGTATCAGAGAGCAGATCCAAAACTCCCATTAGCAGATCTACAAAAACACAGTAGTAATCTGTATTACCATGGAAACCAGATATACATTCCAGAACCTCTACGAAATGAATTGATGCATTCTGCACATGATTCTCTCCTTTCAGGACATCCTGGACTTCATAAAACACTACGCATACTACAAAGAGACTATTGGTGGCCCAATATGAAAAGTTCTGTCTCTTCCTACATTCGATCCTGTTCTGTCTGCGCTACTTGCAAACATACTAGAACTCGCCCTTATGGACTTCTACTTTCATTACCAGTTCCTGAAAGACCCTGGAAGGACATAGCAATGGATTATATAGTGGAGTTACCTCCATCCTCTAACCATAACACAATTCTAGTCATTGTTGATTTGTTTTCTAAAATGGCACACTTTATCCCACATATGGGTTTACCAACCGCATCCGAAACAGCCATACTGTTCTTGAATCATGTTGTAAAGTTACATGGACTACCTGACTCCATCACGTCTGATAGAGGATCTCAATTCACCTCTAAGTTCTGGACTCAGTTATGTTCTATACTCAAGATTACTAGGAGATTAAGTACTGCTTATCATCCCCAGACTAATGGTCAGTGCGAAAGGACTAACCAGTCTCTTGAACAGTATCTGAGATGCTATTGTACCAACCAACAGGATAACTGGTTCGCTCTGCTACCTACTGCAGAATTTGCACATAATAACATGACCAACGCATCCACAAAAACTTCGCCATTCTATATTAATTATGGTTTTCACCCTTCATACCATCTTTTCCACAGAACCGATTCCTTGCTACCTACGGTTGATCAGACAGTTAATACTATTGCTGAGGGTTTTTCTGTTCTCAGAACAACCTTACAAGAAGCTCAAGCTTCACAGAAACATCATTATGATTTGAGACGCTCGAAACCCCCTCCTTATAAACCTGGGGATAAGGTTTGGTTAAGTACCAAACACTTGAAACTCTGTATTCCAAGTAAAAAGCTTGGAAGTCTCTTTATAGGTCCCTATGACATAGTTAAGGTTGTTAATCCAAATGCTGTGACTCTTCAGCTACCTCCCTCTCTCAGGATACATCCTACATTCCATGTGTCCCTCCTGAAACCTTTCTCTCCGACAAGGGATCCCCCTCATCCGTCATTGACTAACCCTCCAGTTGTGGATGATGTTGAGTATGAAGTGGATTCTATTTTGGACTCTCGTTTATACCGCAATCAACTCCAGTACCTGGTACGATGGAAAGGTTTTGGGGCTGATGAGGACTCCTGGGAACCATACTCTAATTTGTCGGCACCCCGTCTTCTTTCAATTTTCCATCGAAGACATCCCGACCGACCCAAGCCTTGATCCGCGGAGCGGCTCTTTTTAGGGGGGCGTCCTGTTATGTTCCTGTCCCTTTAAGTCAGGATGTTCAGGTATTCACATTCCTATATAAGGCCCCTCCTCCAGTCTACCTATGCTTGGTAATTTGTATTCACTTAGCTATAAGCTGAGCAACAACGAAGACACCTTGCTGATATTCCTAACCAAGGAATTTACTATTAGTAACTTCAATTGCTGTGTGCTTTTCAACTTTGGATCGTCATATTTCAGGTTTCCTTATTTTGACCGGAATCCTCAAAGTATCTTACACTTGTTAAAATCTGTTTCTCCCGGCTTATACATTGAAGCCGTGTATCGGCGTCTGACGTCACCGTAAGTCTCAGGAGCTCTCTCTCACTCTGGCTGCAAACAACCAACTCCTGTGCTTAATAGTAACTCACCTTGAAGCTGCGGTAACCGTTACTATTTCTTACTCTCTGAAGGTGGTAACGTATATACCTTAATTCACTTACTACTTTAAAGGACTTTCCTGCATGTTATACAGTGTGACGTTTTATGCAAGTTCAGCTACCTTTAACAATCTGATTGCTTGTAATTTCTATCGCTTCAGCTTGACGAACTGTGCTTTAATATTCTATGTGCATTATCAAATATCATACTGTTGATTGTGAAGGACTGCCTGCTGTTTACATGAATACTAACAACGTTATAGACTAACTAAGGATTGCCTGCTAACTAAAATCAATATAACCGTTATAGAGCTCTCCTGCTTAATTTACATAGAAACACCTCCTGGTTGCAACCTGTGTTATTTGAGGCTGACATTCACATACTAACACTAATCTATATTTACCTTTCTTTTATCTACTATCTCTATAATTATCTGCATATTGCAAACTGCTATTGCAATCGGGATAATATACCTTTAATTCTCATTTCCTCCTCTCTCTATAATTATCTGCATATTGCAAACTGCTATTGCAATCGGGATAACATATCTTTAAATCTCATTTCTTTCACTCTGCATCCATGCAGCAGTGACCCTCAGATCTATGAGCAAAAACTAGGTTCTTGATTACATCTAATGAACCTAAAGGTTTGGTGTGAGACTGAGTGGTCCTGCAGTTAAGGATATCAAATACTTGCACCTAACATAACAATATCAGAGAAAGCGCGATTGCTCTGTTTTAAACACTGAAGAGCAGGAGGGCGCTGATGATAATTGTTCTGTCATACCCTCACACCAATCTGAAGTGGCCATGAGGGAGGTTTTGTCAGATGGGGAAATTTCAGATTCAGGAAAAATTTCTCAACAAGCTGAACCTGATGTTGTGACATTTAAATTTAAATTAGAACATCTCCGCGCACTGCTTAAGGAGGTGTTATCTACTCTGGATGATTGTGACAACTTGGTCATTCCAGAGAAATTATGCAAGATGGACAAGTTCCTAGAGGTTCCGGTGCACCCCGACGCTTTTCCTATACCCAAGCGGGTGGCGGACATAGTGAATAAGGAGTGGGAAAAGCCCGGCATACCTTTTGTCCCCCCCCCCCCTATATTTAAGAAATTATTTCCTATGGTCGACCCCAGAAAGGACTTATGGCAGACAGTCCCTAAGGTCGAGGGGGCAGTTTCTACTCTAAACAAGCGCACTACTATTCCTATCGAGGATAGTTGTGCTTTCAAAGATCCTATGGATAAAAAATTGGAGGGTTTGCTTAAAAAGATTTTTGTACAGCAAGGTTACCTTCTACAACCCATTTTGTGCATTGTTCCTGTCACTACAGCAGAGTGGTTCAGGTTCGAGGAACTAGAAAAGTCGCTCAGTAGAGAGACTCCATATGAGGAGGTTATGGACAGAGTTCACGCACTTAAGTTGGCTAACTCTTTTATTTTAGATGGCGCTTTGCAATTAGCTAGATTAGCGGCGAAAAATTCAAGGTTTGCAATCGTGGCGCGCAGAGCGCTTTGGCTAAAGTCTTGGTCAGCGGATGTGTCATCCAAGACAAAATTGCTTAACATCCCTTTCAAAGGTAAAACTCTATTTGGACCAGAATTGAAAGAGATTATCTCAGACATCACTGGGGGAAAGGGCCATGCCCTTCCACAAGATAGGCCTTTCAAGGCCAAGAATAAGTCTAATTTTCGTTCCTTTCGCAATTTCAGGAACGGACCGGCCTCTAATTCTGCATCCTCTAAGCAAGAGGGTAATGCCTCACAACCCAAACCAGCCTGGAAACCGATGCAAGGCTGGAACAAGGGTAAGCAGGCCAAGAAGCCTGCTGCTGCTAACAAAACAGCATGAAGGAGTAGCCCCCGATCCGGGACCGGATCTAGTAGGGGGCAGACTCTCTCTCTTTGCTCAGGCTTGGGCAAGAGATGTTCAGGATCCCTGGGCACTAGAAATAGTTTCTCAGGGTTATCTTCTGGAATTCAGGGAACTACCCCCAAGGGGAAGGTTCCACATGTCTCACTTATCCTTAAACCAAATAAAGAGACAGGCGTTCTTACATTGTGTAGAAGTCCTGTTAAAGATGGGAGTGATACACCCAGTTCCAATAAAGGAACAAGGAATGGGATTTTATTCAAATCTAAAGAACAAAAAGGAACCCCGTGGGGAACCGAGAGCGGGGTGCGCTGACAGAAATATTAAATGGTGTAAGTACTTAATGTTTATGGACAAACCATACTAATCCATGTGAGGAAATGGTGCTGTGTCTTCTGAAACAGTCAAATGTGCGGGCAGCAAGGCTCCTCTGATCTTTGGGAAAAAGGATATCCATTTTTGTATGCCTGAAGAAAAGACCGGTTTATGGTCTAGAAACGCGTAGCAGTTTGTATGGATTAAAATTTATTGATTTTAAATACACGGAAGTTGTTCTTTGCCTGCTTTTGTTCTCTGTATTGAGCCTTCCTGGTAAAGGTTTCTAAGTGTCTGCGATACCGCAGCGTCTCAGCTAGCAGCCGCACAGACGCCAATTAAGGAAACACTGAATACCACCTGTGCACAGATTGCCGGAGATCACCCAGTGTGCTAACCACTGAAAGTGTTAGCCTGCCTGTCAGCACCAGTTACACGGTGCCATTACCTTTGGTAAGCCTTAACATCTATCACCTATTTTGGGTTCTGAGTCAACAATATCACGCTATGTGGCGCCCTCTTTTTTTCTAATTCACTTTATTCAAATCTGTTCGTAGTTCCCAAAAAAGAGGGAACTTTCAGACCAATTTTGGACTTGAAGATCCTAAACAAATTTCTCAGGGTACCATCGTTCAAGATGGAAACCATTCGAACGATTCTACCCACTATCCAGGAAGGTCAATTTATGACTACAGTGGATCTAAAGGATGCGTACCTACATATTCCTATCCACAAAGAACTTCATCAGTTCCTAAGGTTCGCCTTTCTGGACAAACATTACCAGTTTTTGGCCCTCCCATTCGGGTTAGTCACTGCTCCAAGGATTTTCACAAAGGTACTAGGGTCCCTTCTAGCGGTTCTAAGACCGAGGGGCATTGCAGTAGTACCTTACTTGGACGACATTCAAATACAAGCGTCGTCCCTGTCAAAAGCAAAGGCTTATACAGACATCGTTCTGGCCTTTCTCAGATCACACGGATGGAAGGTGAACATAGAAAAAAGTTCTCTGTCTCCGTCAACAAGAGTTCCCTTCTTGGGAACAATAATAGATTCCTTAGAAATGAGGATTTTTCTGACAGAGGTCAGAAAGTCAAAACTTCTAAGCACTTGTCAAGTTCTTCATTCTGTTCCACGTCCTTCCATAGCGCAGTGCATGGAAGTAGTAGGGTTGATGGTTGCAGCAATGGACATAGTTCCTTTTGCACGAATTCATCTAAGACCATTACAACTGTGCATGCTCAAACAGTGGAATGGGGACTATACAGACTTGTCTCCAATGATTCAAGTAGATCAGAAGACCAGAGATTCACTCCGTTGGTGGCTGACCCTGGACCATCTATCCCAGGGAATGAGCTTCCGCAGACCAGAGTGGGTTATTGTCACGACCGACGCCAGTCTAGTGGGCTGGGGCGCGGTCTGGGAATCCCTGAAAGCTCAGGGACTATGGTCTCGGGAAGAGTCTCTTCTCCCGATAAACATTCTGGAACTAAGAGCGATCTTCAATGCTCTCAGGGCTTGGCCTCAGCTAGCAAAGGCCAGATTCATAAGATTCCAATCAGACAACATGACGACCGTTGCGTATATCAATCATCAGGGGGGAACAAGGAGTTCCCTGGCGATGAAGGAAGTGACCAAAATAATTCAATGGGCGGAGGATCACTCCTGCCACCTATCTGCGATCCACATCCCAGGTGTGGAAAACTGGGAAGCGGATTATCTGAGTCGTCAGACATTCCATCCGGGGGAGTGGGAACTCCACCCGGAGATCTTTGCCCAACTAACTCAATTATGGGGCATTCCAGACATGGATCTGATGGCGTCTCGTCAGAACTTCAAGGTTCCTTGCTACGGGTCCAGATCCAGGGATCCCAAGGCGACTCTAGTAGATGCACTAGTAGCACCTTGGACCTTCAACCTAGCTTATGTATTTCCACCGTTTCCTCTCATTCCCAGGCTGGTAGCCAGGATCAAACAGGAGAGGGCCTCAGTGATCTTGATAGCTCCTGCGTGGCCACGCAGGACTTGGTATGCAGACCTGGTGAATATGTCATCGGTTCCACCATGGAAGCTACCTTTGAGACAGGACCTTCTTGTTCAGGGTCCGTTCGAACATCCAAATCTGGTCTCCCTCCAGCTGACGGCATGGAGATTGAACGCTTGATTCTATCAAAGCGTGGGTTTTCAGATTCTGTGATAGATACTCTGGTTCAGGCCAGAAAACCGGTAACTAGAAAGATTTACCATAAAATATGGAAAAGATATATCTGTTGGTGTGAATCCAAAGGATTCCCATGGAATAAGATAAAAATTCCTAAGATTCTCTCCTTTCTACAATAAGGTTTGGAGAAAGGATTATCTGCAAGTTCTCTAAAGGGACAGATCTCTGCTTTATCTGTCTTACTACACAAAAGACTGGCAGCTGTGCCAGATGTTCAAGCATTTGTTCAGGCTCTGGTTAGGATCAAGCCTGTTTACACACCTTTGACTCCTCCCTGTAGTATAAATCTAGTTCTTTCAGTTCTTCAAGGGGTTCCGTTTGAACCTTTACATTCCATAGATATTAAGTTACTATCTTGGAAAGTTTTGTTTTTGGTTGCTATTTCTTCTGCTAGAAGAGTTTCAGAGTTATCTGCTCTGCAGTGTTCTCCGCCCTATCTGGTGTTCCATGCAGATAAGGTGGTTTTGCGTACTAAGCCTGGTTTTCTTCCAAAGGTTGTTTCTAACAAGAATATTAACCAGGAGATAGTTGTACCTTCTTTATGTCCGAATCCAGTTTCAAAGAAGGAACGTTTGTTACACAATTTGGACGTAGTCCGTGCTCTAAAATTCTATTTAGAGGCTACAAAAGATTTCAGACAAACATCTTCTTTGTTTGTTGTCTATTCTGGTAAACGGAGAGGTCAAAAAGCGACTTCTACCTCTCTTTCCTTTTGGCTTAAAAGCATCATCCGATTGGCTTATGAGACTGCCGGACGGCAGCCTCCTGAACGAATCACAGCTCACTCCACTAGGGCTGTGGCTTCCACATGGGCCTTCAAGAACGAGGCTTCTGTTGACCAGATATGTAAGGCAGCGACTTGGTCTTCACTGCACACTTTTGCCAAATTTTACAAATTTGATACTTTTGCTTCTTCGGAGGCTATTTTTGGGAGAAAGGTTTTGCAAGCCGTGGTGCCTTCCGTTTAGGTAACCTGATTTGCTCCCTCCCTTCATCCGTGTCCTAAAGCTTTGGTATTGGTTCCCACAAGTAAGGATGACGCCATGGACCGGACACACCAATGTTGGAGAAAACAGAATTTATGCTTACCTGATAAATTACTTTCTCCAATGGTGTGTCCGGTCCACGGCCCGCCCTGGTTTTTTTAATCAGGTCTGATGAATTATTTTCTCTAACTACAGTCACCACGGTACCATATGGTTTCTCCTATATTTTTCCTCCTGTCCGTCGGTCGAATGACTGGGGTGGGCGGAGCCTAGGAGGGACTATATGGCCAGCTTTGCTGGGACTCTTTGCCATTTCCTGTTGGGGAAGAGATATTCCCACAAGTAAGGATGACGCCGTGGACCGGACACACCGTTGGAGAAAGTAATTTATCAGGTAAGCATAAATTCTGTTTCCTTGTACTTGTTCTTGAGTCCTTTCCAATATCCTGACCTCCCGGCTTTTGACCTTTGGCTTCTAATTCGACCTTGCTTCTTGCTGCCTGCCCTGACCGTGGATATCCTGACCAAGTATTTTCTTTACTCCCTGTCTGGTTTGTAGTTTTGGGACTTTTTTCTCCTGCCATTGGGTTTCAGTTCTGTTTTGGGGAAGCCTTTTTCCCAGCTTACATGAATATTCTTAAAAATTCTATAACCAAAATGCTTTTTACAGTTTTCGAATGTCACTTTTGATTTTGAATGTTCTTATTTAGATTGAATGTCCACATTCAAAATTTTTAATGTAACATTCGGTTTAACAAATACTATTCAGAAATTGAATAGTTCATGTATTAGGGAATTTTAGTAAATTGAAACATAATAGATACAAATACATCAATTTGAATGTTTCTATTTCGAATATTCGAATATTGCATTTAAAGAAAGTATTAGAAATAGTATTACGATAAACAAATGTTAGAATGTTGTACAAACATTCAAAATTAGAAACAAGCAAATAAATGTTAAAATTTGTTTCATTTTTCGAATGTTGTAAAAAAACATTCTCCCATCCCTAATCTCCACTCCATCTTCAACATAGCATTAAGAATGTTCAATTCAAAAATCCACTTATCTCTGAAGAGTAAATCAATCTGAGGGTGGCTTGTTAATGAGCAATTGCTTGTGGAACTGAGTATGACTTTATCTACTTATTTAAATTGACAGTCTAATCAAAATTAAACTTTCATGATTCAGATAGGGCATGCAATATTAAACAGCTGTCCAATTTACTTTTGTCATCAAATTTGCTTTGTTCTCTTGGTATTCTTTGTTGAAAGCTAACCAAGTAGGCTCAAATGCTAATTTCTAAGCCCTAGAAGGGTGCCTCTTATCTCAGTGCATTTTGACAGTTTTTACAGCTAGACAATGCTAGTTCATGTGTGCCATCTAGATAAAATTATGCTCACTCCCAAGGAGTTACCTAGGAGTCAGCACTGATTGGCTAAAATGCAAGTCTGTCAAAAGAACTGAAACAAGGAGGCAGTCTGCAGACGCTTAGATACAAGGTAATCACTGTGGTAAAACAGTATATTAATATAACCATGTTTGTTATGCAAAGCTGGGGAATAGGTAATAAAGAGGTTGTCTATCTTCCTAAACAATAAAAATTCTGGAGTAGACTGTCACTATAAACACAAAGGGACCTATAGTCAGTAATACAAAAACAACCTACTCTAATGAATGAAAGAACCATTTAAATACAGCAGAATTGCATATTTAACAAATACATAATAAAAAAACTCAAATAAGCAGTAGATGTTTCTGACAAATTTGAAATTTCTTCCATTTCTCTGCCTACTGTATCACGTGACAGCCATCAGCAAATCACAGTCTCATATATTGGGGCCAATTTATCATCGGTCTGTCCGACATGATCCGCTCAGTGGATCATTTCTGACAAACAATGATGAATGCCGACAGCATACGCTGTCAGCATTTATCATTGCACAAGCAGTTCTGGTGAACTGCTAGTGCAATGCCGCCCCCTGCAGATTTGCACCCAATCGACCGTTAGCTGGGGGTGTCAATCAGCCCGATCGTATAGGATCGGGCGGATTGATGTCCGCAGCCTTATAGCAGGTGGACTAGTTATGGAGCAGCGGTCTAAAGATTGCTGTTTCCGTCGAGTCTGAAGGCTCGTGCGGAAACAGGGGCATCAAGCTCCATTCAGAGCTTGATAATTCGGTCCCATTGTATGGATTCACTGTGAACTCTTGTACATGATCAGTAGGAACTGGTGCCTCAGTATGTTTGCATGTAAAAAGACTGCACAATTAGATAAAGTTAATCATAATTATTTTTGCGTTACGCATAATTTTGCATATGCATTACTGTCCCTTCAAATACTTCATTTTGTCCACAAAACTCTCCCTGTGTCCCTTTTAGAGCAAATAATATGTAAAAATATGCCTTACAAAACCTGTTCTCTAATAGAACTGTCACTAGTTCTACGCAGAATGTTTTCATATTTGTACAACATTATGTAAGCATACTACATGCACAGCAAACAAAAACAGGCAGCTCCTTTGTCTGCTACAATTTCCCTTTTTTCACAATCATACAAAAGTCAACAGATAAAGATTAGAATAAATAAAAACAAACTCCAGTCCAGTTTAGAAGTTTACATACTACTTGTGCTTAAACAATGCACGTACTTTACTTATTACTAAGTTTCACAATGTATTTCCTTGTGCTATTTGCAGTGAGTATTCTAGAATTCCTGCGTGCTCCAAACAATAGTTATTTAAACACTGCCTGAATGTCACCTGAGTGTTTCTGCTATTCCAGCAACACAACAGCCAAATTGTCAAACTGCAGTCATCATAATATATGATATGTGATATAACAACCTGTTACTTTCTTGATTAGCGGCTGCCTGTTTGAGCAAACGTAGATTTTTTAGGTGAAGAATTAAGAATGCTCATCCCAATTACCACTGATATTTGTGATCTTGTAAAGGGATATTGTACAATACCTACTTGCTGAAATTTGTTAGTGTCATTTTTGCACTACTTACATTGGAACTCTGTTACAAAGTGAATAAACACAGAAATATATTCCTGTTCTGAAGATGCAGATTTTTTTTTTATTTTTTAAGTGTATGGGAATATAGTAACCCCTGCACAAAGAAACAGTTATCTCTCGTCCATACAAAAGAGCATATTCTAAACATGCTGATTGTTTTCATTAAAAATTGTAAAGGATTTATTTTTAATAATTAAAGGGATAGGAAAGAAATTAAACTTGCATTAATCAGATAGAGCATGTATTTTTAAGACACTTTTAATTTCACTTCTATTTTCAAATGTGCTTTGTTTTCTTGGTACCCCTTGTTAAAAAAGAATATAGATATCCTACACTAGTGGGAGCTAGTTGCTGATTGGTGCCTGCACATATTTGTGTGATTGGCTAACTAGATATAATCAGCTAGCTGCCAGTAGTGCAATGCTGTTCCTTCAGCAAAGGATAACAAGATAATGAAGCAAATTTGATAATAGAAGTAAATTGGAAAGTTGTTTAAAATCTTATGTTCTACCCAAATCATGAAAGAAGATTTTGGGCTTTTCTGTCCCTTTAAATTGAAACTAATACAGCTGTACAGCTGTAGCATTTGTGTACCTCTTACTGATAGGTAGTTCCTGTTAAAGGGACACTTAACAGTAACTACATTTTGTGCACTTCAATCTAATCATGGATGCTGCCATTATAGAACCTAGATTACACTGCAGATATCTGAAGGAGAGTTACAGCACATGTGCAAACAGGTCAGCACTGGAATGTAGTTAAAGATAAATTTCAAAATGGCGGCACCCATGACTAGAGAAAGGCAGGGAATAAAAATATAAAATGTATTTAGAGTTTAATGTCCCTTTAATCCTCATTGACTGTTAGCATCAGTAGGATGTAAGTGTAAGCTAATGACTATTCGTAGAAAGTGGGCAACTGACGCTGACATACTACATTTTAATTTTTAAGGTAAAAATGTTACATTTAAAATACAGGAATATGTTTGTTATTTTACACTTAGCAGTGCTATTATAGTTGATTGTTTATAATTATTTACGCTATTGAATAACAACAATAATAATCTATGTTTATATTGTAGTACTTCTAGGCGTTGACGACGCGTCCTTAGGAAGTAACAACCAAAGTTTTGCGAGAACAATGGAAGAAAGATTGGCTAATTTATTTCAGCTGTCTCAACAGCAAACTAGACGATTCAGGCGAGCAACAACAGTTGGCAGTTACACTGTTCAGGTGAGTACAGTAGTGACTAAAGTCAAAAACACATTGAAAACTGAAAGCAAAGCGTGCTTTAAATATAGCATCAAAATATTTAAGTTTCATTAGCTGTTTAAACATTTAGAAAATAAGTGTAAAGTTTTAGGCCTAGATTTGGAGTTCGGCGGTAGCCGTCAAAACCAGCGTTAGAGGCTCCTAACGCTGGTTTTGGCCGCCCGCTGGTATTTGGAGTCAGTGATTAAAGGGTCTAACGCTCACTTTTCAGCCGCGACTTTTCCATACCGCAGATCCCCCTACGCCATTTGCGTAGCCTATCTTTTCAATGGGATCTTTCTAACGCCGGTATTTAGAGTCGTTTCTGAAGTGAGCGTTAGAGCTCTAACGACAAGATTCCAGCCGCCTGAAAATAGCAGGAGTTAAGAGCTTTCTGGCTAACGCCGGTTCATAAAGCTCTTAACTACTGTGCTCTAAAGTACACTAACACCCATAAACTACCTATGTACCCCTAAACCGAGGTCCCCCCCACACCGCCGCCACTCGATTAAAATTTTTAACCCCTAATCTGCCGACCGCCACCTACGTTATACTTATGTACCCCTAATCTGCTGCCCCTAACACCGCCGACCCCTATATTATATTTATTAACCCCTAACTTGCCCCCCACAACGTCGCCGCCAGCTACTTAAAATAATTAACCCCTAATCTTCCGACCGCAAATCGCCGCCACCTACGTTATCCCTATGTACCCCTAATCTGCTGCCCTAACATCGCCGACCCCTATATTATATTTATTAACCCCTAATCTGCCCCCCTCAACGTCGCCGACACCTGCCTACACTTATTAACCCCTAATCTGCCGAGCGGACCTGAGCGCTACTATAATAAAGTTATGAACCCCTAACCCGCCTCACTAACCCTATCATAAATAGTATTAACCCCTAATCTGCCCTCCCTAACATCGCCGACACCTAACTTCAATTATTAACCCCTAATCTGACGACCGGAGCTCACCGCTATTCTAATAAATGGATTAACCCCTAAAGCTAAGTCTAACCCTAACACTAACACCCCCCTAACTTAAATATAATTTACATCTAACGAAATAAATTAACTCTTATTAAATAAATGATTCCTATTTAAAGCTAAATACTTACCTGTAAAATAAATCCTAATATAGCTACAATATAAATTATAATTATATTATAGCTATTTTAGGATTAATATTTATTTTACAGGCAACTTTGTAATTATTTTAGCCAGGTACAATAGCTATTAAATAGTTAAGAACTATTTAATAGTTACCTAGTTAAAATAATAAAAAATTTACCTGTAAAATAAATCCTAACCTAAGTTACAATTAAACCTAACACTACCCTATCAATAAATTAATTAAATAAACTACCTACAATTACCTACAATTAACCTAACACTACACTATCAATAAATTAATTAAACACAATTCCTACAAATAAATACAATTAAATAAACTAGCTAAAGTACAAAAAATAAAAAAGAACTAAGTTACAGAAAATAAAAAAATATTTACAAACATAAGAAAAATATTACAACAATTTTAAACTAATTACACCTACTCTAAGCCCCCTAATAAAATAACAAAGCCCCCCAAAATAAAAAATTCCCTACCCTATTCTAAATTAAAAAAGTTACAAGCTCTTTTATCTTACCAGCCCTGAACAGGGCCCTTTGCAGGGCATGCCCCAAGAATTTCAGCTCTTTTGCCTGTAAAAGAATAAATACAATACCCCCCCCCCCCAACATTACAACCCACCACCCACATACCCCTAATCTAACCCAAACCCCCCTTAAATAAACCTAACACTAAGCCCCTGAAGATCTTCCTACCTTGTCTTCACCATACCAGGTTCACCGATCCGTCCTGAAGAGCTCCTCCGATGTCCTGATCCAAGCCCAAGCGGGGGCTGAAGAGGTCCATGATCCGGTCAAAGTCTTCATCCAAGCGGGGCAGAAGAGGATCTTCCATCCGATTGAAGTCATCATCCAGGCGGCATCTTCTATGGTCTTCCATCCGGAGCGAAGCGGCAGGATCCTGAAGACCTCCAGCACGGAACATCCATCCGGACCGACGACTGAACGACGAATGACTGTTCCTTTAAGGGACGTCATCCAAGATGGCATCCCTCGAATTCCGATTGGCTGATAGGATTCTATCAGCCAATCGGAATTAAGGTAGGAATTTTCTGATTGGCTGATGGAATCAGCCAATCAGAATCTAGTTCAATCCGATTGGCCGATCCAATCAGCCAATCAGATTGAGCTCGCATTCTATTGGCTGATCGGAACAGCCAATAGAATGCGAGCTCAATCTGATTGGCTGATTGGATCAGCCAATCGGATTGAACTTGATTCTGATTTGCTGATTCCATCAGCCAATCAGAAAATTCCTACCTTAATTCCGATTGGCTGATAGAATCCTATCAGCCAATTGGAATTCGAGGGACGCCATCTTGGATGACGTCCCTTAAAGGAACAGTCATTCGTCGTTCAGTCGTCGGTCCGGATGGATGTTCCGCGCTGGAGGTCTTCAGGATCCTGCCGCTTCGCTCCGGATGGAAGACCATAGAAGATGCCGCCTGGATGATGACTTCAATCGGATGGAAGATCCTCTTCTGCCCCGCTTGGATGAAGACTTTGACCGGATCATGGACCTCTTCAGCCCCCGCTTGGGCTTGGATCAGGACATCGGAGGAGCTCTTCAGGACGGATCGGTGAACCTGGTATGGTGAAGACAAGGTAGGAAGATCTTCAGGGGCTTAGTGTTAGGTTTATTTAAGGGGGGTTTGGGTTAGATTAGGGGTATGTGGGTGGTGGGTTGTAATGTTGGGGGGGGGGTATTGTATTTATTCTTTTACAGGCAAAAGAGCTGAAATTCTTGGGGCATGCCCCGCAAAGGGCCCTGTTCAGGGCTGGTAAGGTAAAAGAGCTTGTAACTTTTTTAATTTAGAATAGGGTAGGGAATTTTTTATTTTGGGGGGCTTTGTTATTTTATTAGGGGGCTTAGAGTAGGTGTAATTAGTTTAAAATTGTTGTAATATTTTTCTTATGTTTGTAAATATTTTTTTATTTTCTGTAACTTAGTTCTTTTTTATTTTTTGTACTTTAGCTAGTTTATTTAATTGTATTTATTTGTAGGAATTGTGTTTAATTAATTTATTGATAGTGTAGTGTTAGGTTAATTGTAGGTAATTGTAGGTAGTTTATTTAATTATTTTATTGATAGGGTAGTGTTAGGTTTAATTATATCTTAGGTTAGGATTTATTTTACAGGTAAATTTGTTATTATTTTAACTAGGTAACTATTAAATAGTTCTTAACTATTTAATAGCTATTGTACCTGGTTAAAATAATTACAAAGTTGCCTGTAAAATAAATATTAATCCTAAAATAGCTATAATATAATTATTATTTATATTGTAGCTATATTAGGGTTTATTTTACAGGTAAGTATTTAGCTTTAAATAGGAATCATTTATTTAATAAGAGTTAATTTATTTCGTTAGATGTAAATTATATTTAAGTTAGGGGGGTGTTAGTGTTAGGGTTAGACTTAGCGTTAGGGGTTAATCCATTTATTAGAATAGCGGTGAGCTCCGCTCGGAAGATTAGGGGTTAATAATTGAAGGTAGGTGTCGGCGATGTTAGGGAGGGCAGATTAGGGGTTAATACTATTTATGATAGGGTTAGTGAGGCGGATTAGGGGTTAATAACTTTATTATAGTAGCGCTCAGGTCCGCTCGGCAGATTAGGGGTTAATAAGTGTAGGCAGGTGTCGGCGACGTTGAGGGGGGCAGATTAGGGGTTAATAAATATAATATAGGGGTCGGCGATGTTAGGGCAGCAGATTAGGGGTACATAGGGATAACGTAGGTTGCGGCGGTTTACGGAGCGGCAGATTAGGGGTTAAAAAAAATATGCAGGGGTCAGCGATAGCGGGGGCGGCAGATTAGGGGTTAATAAGTGTAATGCTAGGGGTGTTTAGACTCGGGGTACATGTTAGAGTGTTAGGTGCAGACGTAGGAAGTGTTTCCCCATAGGAAACAATGGGGCTGCGTTAGGAGCTGAATGCTGCTTTTTTGCAGGTGTTAGGTTTTTTTTCAGCTCAAACAGCCCCATTGTTTCCTATGGGAGAATCGTGCACGAGCACGTTTTTGAGGCTGGCCGCGTCCGTAAGCAACTCTGGTATCGAGAGTTGCATTTGCGGTAAAAATGCTCTACGCTCCTTTTTTGGAGCCTAACGCAGCATTTGATTAAACTCTCGATACCAGAGTTAAATTTATGGTGCGGCCAGAAAAAAGCCCGCGGAGTGTTAACAGCCCTTTTACCGCCGAACTCCAAATCTAGGCCTTAGTGTCTATAAAACAATGGGAGCTGTCATGTTGTAAAAATATTAGACAGGGGAGAGGGAGAGATGGCGCTCTACACTATGAAACAATATCGGCTGGAGGAGGGATCCTACACTACAGAAAAAGGTGGTCTTGGAGGGGGGAGGGTGCTACTACACCACAGAAGAAAAAAACAACAATTAAGCAAAAAACTAATTTGTTACTGGCACACTCTCTGCCAGTAACAAATATGGCAGGGAGCAGTGGGAGAGTGCAGGGTCAGAGAGCTGTTTGGGGGGGGGGGGGCAGAGAGGTGGTAGGATGAGGAGGCATCTACACTACTGAAATATTATTTTATTTTTTATTTTAATTAAAAAAAGCCCTAAATTGCATATTGGCAGATTGTCTGCAAGTACCTTAGATGGTGGTGACCAGTGGGGGGAGGAGAGAAGAGGGATGTTTGCGAGGGATCAGGTAACGATCAGGGTTAGGAGATATCAGGTGGGAGGGTAATCCCTACACTGAAGCAAATAGTAACAAGCTGATTAACCCCATCATTGTCAGGAATTTCAGAAGTGTTGTGTGCAGCTGCAATTAGTGGCCTCCTGTGCTATTTCTGAACAAAATGGATCTCAGAGAAGATTTTACAACTATTTGTCTTGCAATTGCATTAGTTGTGTTTAAATAATTTCACTGAGAAACCCACAAAAGTTAACAATTTTTTTTCTATATGATCATATTTAGCGGCTAAATAGTTGCATCAAAAGTACCAAAATGCACCTAGATCAATACTGTAAGTTGTCTACTTTAGAAAACAAACAAACAAAGGCTCTATTTCTTTTTTTAATGGAGTGATAGCAAAAATACTAACTATTTTTCTCTGAAATTCCCGGTAGCGAAGGCGTTAAATCAAATTTAATGTAAGAAGAAACAGATTGTATTAAAAAAAAGCAAACAAGTTACTTATTTTCTTGCAAAATATAAGCACTTTTTTTCATTGTAGCCAGTCAGCGAGATGAGAGAGCTGACATGTTGATAATTTAAGTTGCATTCTGCCTCTTCTGAGCATGGGAAAAAAGACTTCCTATTTCTCTAGCACTTGCCAGATTCTGAGTTGCGTGCTAACAGTTACGCACAGTGCGAAAATGTGTGTAGCTAGGGTTGCCACCTCACCCATGTTTTCCTGGACACTTATGAGTTACACAGGCTGCAGGGTGTGCAGAGGGGTAATTGAATTGCAACCTGGGACAGTGATCCTGGACAGGACTATTCATGTTCCTCCCTGCAGCATGTGTAACTCTTAAATGTCCAGGAAAAAATGGCTGAGGTAGCAACCCTAGGTGTAGCACTCGTATTACAAGTTGACAGTAAACACGATCGTTTGATTTAGAAATATATGTAGTTTTCATAGGTAAAAAACAAACAAACAAAGGCTCTATTTTTTTTTTTTAATGGAGTGATAGCAAAAATACTAACTATTTTTCTCTGAAATTCCCGGTAGCGAAGGCGTTAAATCAAATTTAATGTAAGAAGAAACAGATTGTATTAAAAAAAAAGCAAACAAGTTACTTATTTTCTTGCAAAATATAAGAACTTTTTTTCATTGTAGCCAGTCAGCGAGATGAGAGAGCTGACATGTTGATAATTTAAGTTGCATTCTGCCTCTTCTGAGCATGGGAAAAAAGACTTCCTATTTCTCTAGCACTTGCCAGATTCTGAGTTGCGTGCTAACAGTTACGCACAGTGCGAAAATGTGTGTAGCTAGGGTTGCCACCTCACCCATGTTTTCCTGGACACTTATGAGTTACACAGGCTGCAGGGTGTGCAGAGGGGTAATTGAATTGCAACCTGGGACAGTGATCCTGGACAGGACTATTCATGTTCCTCCCTGCAGCATGTGTAACTCTTAAATGTCCAGGAAAAAATGGCTGAGGTAGCAACCCTAGGTGTAGCACTCGTATTACAAGTTGACAGTAAACACGATCGTTTGATTGCAATTGAAGTTAGCACGCATCAGGATAGCGTGTCCTCAGAGCTCTGGTTAACTGTTTTGTGAAACAAAAAATTGTCACAAAAAAAAATACATTACAATGCAAAGTTACACTCATAATAACACTATCTAATGAAATATATATATTTTAAAAATTGCACAAAAGAGTTATACGGGCTCAAAGATATGAGGTCTCAGGTATTAGAGAAAAAAGGCAGGCAAAGGGCTTTAACATCAATATACATATGTTTGTGTGTGTATGTATGTGTATATATATATATATATATATATATATATATTATCACACAAAAGTGAGTACACCCCTCACATTTTTGTAAATATTTTATTGTATCTTTTCATGTGACAACACTGAAGAAATTACACTTTGCTACAATGTAAAGTAGTGAGTGTACAGCCTGTATAACAATGTAAATTTGCTGTCCCCTCAAAATAACTCAACACACAGCCATTAATGTCTAGACCATTGGCAACAAAAGTGAGTAAATCCCTAAGTGGAAATGTTTAAATTGTGCCCAATTAGCCATTTTGCCTCCCCGGTGTCATGTGACTCGTTAGTGTTACAAGGTCTCAGGTGTGAAAGGGGAGCAAGTGTGTTAAATTTGGTGTTATCGCTCCCACACTCTCTCATACTGGTCACTGGAAGTTCAACATGGCACCTCGTGGCAAAAAACTCTCTGAGGATCTGAAAAAAAGAATTGTTGTTCTACATAAAGATGGCCTAGGCTATAAGAAGATTGCCAAGACCCTAAAACTGAGCTGCAGCATGGTGGGCAATACCATACAGTGGTTTCACAGGACAGGTTCCACTCAAAATAGGCCTCACCATGGTCGACCAAAGAAGTTGAGTGCATGTGCTCAGCGCCATATCCAGAGGTTGTCTTTGGGAAATAGACGTATGAGTGCTGCCAGCATTTCTGCAGAGGTTGAAGGGGTGGGATCTCAGCCTGTCATTGCTCAGACCATATGCCGCACACTGCATCAAATTGGTCTGCATGGCTGTAGTCCCAGAAGGAAGCCACTTCTAAAGTTGATGCACAACAAAGTCTGTAAACAGTTTGCTGAAGACAAACAGACTAAGGACATGGATTACTGAAACCATGTCCTGTGGTCCAAAGAGACCAAGATAAACTTATTTGGTTCAGATGACTTCAAGCGTGTGTGGTGGCAACCAGGTGAGGAATACAAAGACAAGTGTGTCTTGCCTACAGTCAAGCATGGTGGTGGGAGTGTCATGGTCTGGACCTGCATCAGTGCTGCCGGCACTGGGAAGCTACAGTTCATTGAGGGAACCATGAATGCCAACATGTACTGTGGCATACTGAAGCAGAGCATGATCCCCTCCCTTCGGAGGCTGGGCCGCAGGGTAGTATTCCAACATGATAACAACCCCAAACACACCTCCAAGACGACCACTGCCTTGCTAAAGAAGCTGAGGGCAAAGGTGAGGGACTAACCAAGCATGTCTCCAGACCTAAACCCTATTGAGCATCTGCAGGGCATCCTCAAATGGAAGGTTGGTGAGCGCAAGGTCTATAACATCCACCAGCTTGGAGGAGTGAAAGAAGACTCCAGTTGCAACCTGCGAAGCTCTGGTGAACTCCATGCCCAAGAGGGTTAAGGCAGTGCTGGAAAATAATGGTGGCCACACAAAATATTGACACTTTGGGCCCAGTTTGGACATTTCCACTTAGGGGTGTACTCACTTTTGTTGCCAACAGACATTAATAGCTGTGTGTTGAGTTATTTTGAGGGGACAGCAAATTTACACTGATATACAGGCTGTACACTCACTACTTTACATTTACAAAAATGTGAGGGGTGTACTCACTTTTGTTAGATACTGTATATATGTGTTTTTATATGTATTTACCAACATATATACACATATAAACACATAAATACATACGTACATACATATAGACGTATATAAGTGCACTGGAGCCCTTTGCTGTCAAGTAGATGAAAACATGAAAAAGCATAATTATGCAATATTCATATTCAATAAAGTGTTATACTGTATATTTACTATAAATATTTCACATTCAAATGTTCTGCACATAGGGGAATATTTTCTAAGTATTTATAAATACAGGTGAAACTCGAAAAATTTGAATATCGTGCAAAAGTTCATTTATTTCACTAATGCAACTTAAAAGGTGAAACTAATATATGAAATAGACTCATTACATGCAAAGAAAGATAGTTCAAGCAGTGATTTGTCATAATTGTGATGATTATGGCTTACAGCTCATGAAAACCCCAAATCCACAATCTCAGAAAATTAGAATATTACATGCAATCAATAAAACAAGGATTGTACATAGAACAATATCAGACCTCTGAAAAGTATAAGCATGCATACTGTATGTACTCAGTACTTGGTTTGGGCCCCTTTTGCAGCAATTACTGCCTCAATGCGTGGCATGGATGCTATCAGCCTGTGGCACTGCTGAGGTGTTATGGAAGACCAGGATGCTTCAATAGCGGCCTTCAGCTCTTCTGCATTGTTCGGTCTCATGTCTCTCATCTTTCTCTTGGCAATGCCCCATAGATTCTCTATGGGGTTCAGGTCAGGCGAGTTTGCTGGCCAATCAAGCACAGTAATCCCACGGTCATTAAACCAGGTTTTGGTGCTTTTGGCAGTGTGGGCAGGTGCCAAGTCATGCTGGAAAATGAAGTCAGCATCCACATAGAGCTTGTCTGCGGAAGGAAGCATGAAGTGCTCCAAAATCTCCTGGTAGATGGCTGCGTTGACCTTGGACTTAATGAAGCACAGTGGACCAACACCAGCAGATGACATGGCTGCCCAAATCAACACAGACTGTGGAAACTTCATACTGGACTTCAAGCATCTTGCAGTGTGTGCCTCTCCATTCTTCCTCCATACTCTGGGTCCTTGGTTTCCAAATGAGATGCAAAATTTGCTCTCATCAGAAAAGAGGACTTTGGACCACTGAGCAACATACCAGGTCTGTTTTTCTTTAGCCCAGGTAAGACGCTTCTGACGTTTGTTGTTCAGGAGTGGCTTGACAAGAGGAATACGACATTTGATCCGTCTGTGTGTGGTGGCTCTTGATGCAGTCCACTCCTTGTGAAAGTCCCCAACACTTTTGAATGGCTTTTTCCTGACAATCCTCTCCAGGCTGCGGTCATCCCTGCTGCTTGTGCACCTTTTTCTTCCACACTTTTCCCTTCCACATAACTTTCTATTAATGTGCTTTGATACAGCACTTTGGGAACATCCAACTTTTTTGCAATTACCTTTTGAGGCTTTCCCTCCTTATGGAGGGTGTCAATGATGGTTTTCTGCACAACTGTCTGGTCAGCAGTCTTTCCCATGATTGTGATTCCTACTGAACCAGACTGAGAGACCATTTAAAGGCTCAGGAACCCTTTACAGGTGTTATGGCTTAATTAGCTGATTAGAGTGGGACACTTTGAGCCTAGAATATTGCACCTTTTCACAATATTCACATTTTCTGAGATTGCTGATTTTGGGTTTTCATGAACTGTAAGCCATAATCATCACAATTATGACAAATTACGGCTTGAACTATCTTGCTTTGCATGTAATGAGTATATCTCATATATTAGTTTCACCTTTTAAGTTGCATTAGTGAAATAAATGAACTTTTGCACGATATTCAAATTTTTCGAGTTTCACCTGTAAATATATATATACTTTGCAAAAAAACATCAGATACATGTAGAAATATGTGTTTATAAATAAATAGAAGATATTTTGCTATAGAACATTGGAATGTGAAATATTTATATTTTCATGTCTGTATAGCGCACTTGAGAATATGTGTGCGAGTAGGGTGTTATATCCTAACTTTGGCTTTTTGCGTGCATCTGGTTAGAATGCGAGCAAAGGAAAATCTTTTCCTTTCAACTTGTAATACGAGTATTATACGACGCGTGCAAAAAGCTTACTTTTAGTGAAGTTAGCACGTGAGCGTTAAATACAGCTCCACTTGTAAATTGCTGTAAAAGATTTTTGACATCAAGCTAGATATGCTTTCTTTTAGATACCCCAGCCTTCTTGTAGGGCTGTGACAAGAAGTAACGGACACTGCAAAATAAAGTTTAAAAAACAAGAAATAAAAGGCTGTTTTTTTTTAAATGATGAATAAGCAGTGCAACAATTTCTATAAAATATAACCCACTGTTTAGTGCTTTAATTATTACAACAATAAAACAGTTTTATATCCCTTTAAGGCACCTTTTTTTTTGACCAATAGCTTGCCAAGAAAACTTTAAATGGCCCTGTTGCAAGCTTGATTAGGCTATGAAGTCCGGATATTAGAACCCATGAAGATTGTCCTGTATCAACATCCTGGATTATATATGCTAATTGGATGTGGTTTTTGATTTACAGATGGTAAAAATGCTGCGATTGACAGGTGCAAACAAAGCAGCAGAACTTACTTATTATGCGCTGAAGGACGGACAAGCACTACCCGGAACAGTGGCTGCAAAACAGCTAAGCACCATTGATCCACAGACCATGGCTCTAACTCTGGGCTATATTGTGCGGGTTCAAGCTGAATGTAAGAACATTTCATTTTTTTATTTGACTGTTTTCTTTTTTGGTTTGTGAAGGGACATAAGATCTTTTACCTTTGTATTGAAAGTGATGGAGGAAAAGGTTCAAAGCAAGACGAGAATAGGAAAGCAAAAATAAAGCCATATGTAACCCCCAAAATGTTCCTTTCAGGATTCAGAGTATGCAATTTTAAACAATTTTCTTATTTACTACTATTGTCAAATGTTCTTTGTCTCTTGGTATCTTTTGTTGAAAAACAGGGATGTATGCTCAGGAGCGTGACTCTGTCTGGAGCACTATATGGCAGCAGTTTAGCAAGAATATTATCTATTTGAAAGAGCACTATATGGCAGCACTATGTCCTGACATGCAGTGCTCCAGACACCTGTAGATTTGATAATAGAAGTAGATTTGAAACTTTTTATAACTTGTATGCTCTTTCTAAATCAGAATATTTGTTTGTTTGTTTGTTTTTGCGGGGGTCATATCCCTTTAAAGTATCTTTTTGCTGATGCTTAGGCATTCTCTGATCTCTTGTTCTGGGTCCAATGACTTCTAAAAACCACATAAATTGTTATTAATGATCAGCATTACCATGCTCCAGATATTTACATTTTATCTCCAGATACTGTTTTTTTACCTTCTCCTAAAAGTTGGAGACAGGATATATAAATTAAAAATTTACTGTCAGCCAGATTACGAGTTTTGTGTTATGGCTGCTCGCTAATTTCTTGTACGTTATTTTCACCGCTCACCTTTCATAGCGCTGCTATTACAGGTTTACAAAAAGCAAGCTTGTACGGGCGATATGGTTGCGTTGAGCTCCATACCTCACCCAAATACAAGCGCTGCTTTGACGTGCTCGTGCACGATTTCCCCATAGACATCAATGGGGAGAGCAGTCAAAAAAAAAAGCCTCGCACCTGCAATCGCGGAAACAAAAGCTCCGTAACGCAGCCCCATTGATGTCTATGGGGAAAGAAAAAGATACCTTTAAACCTAACACCCTAACATAAACCCCATGTCTAAACACCCCTAATCTACTGCCCCCGACATCGCCGCCACCTACATAAAACTATTAACCACTAATCTGCCACCCTTAACATCACCGCCACATAAATAAAAAACAGTATTTAAAGATTATTAACCCCTAATCGGCCGGCCGGCCACACCACCGCTATAATAAACCTATTAACCCCAAAACCTAACCCTAACGTAACCCTAACACCCCCCTAACTTAAATATAATTAAAATAAATCTAAATAAAACTTACAATTATTACCTAAATAATTCTTATTCAAACTAAATATTTACCTGTAAAATAAAACCTAAGCTAGCTACAAAATAACTAATAGTTACATTGTATCTATCTTAGGTTTTATTTTTATTTCACAGGTAAGTTTGTATTTATTTTAACTAGGTATTTACTAGCTACCTAGTTAAAATAAATACAAATTTACCTGTGAAATAAAACCTAAACTGAGTTACACTAACACCTAACCTTACACTACAATTAAATAAATTACATTAATAAAAAACATGTATCTAAATTACAAAAAACAAACACTAAATTACACAAAATAAAAAACGAAATTATAAAAAATAAAAAAGAATTACTCCTAATCTAATAGCCCTATAAAAATAAAAAAAAGCCCCCCCAAAATAAAAAAACCCTAGCCTACACTAAACTGCCAATGGCCCATAAAAGGGCATTTTGCAGGGCATTGCCCCAAAGAAATCAGCTCTTAAACCTGTAAAAAAAATACATACACCCCCCAACAGTAAAACCCACCACCCACCCAACCAAACCCCCCAAATTTAGGGTAATTTAGTGTTTATTTTTTTGTAATTTAGATAAATGTATTGTATTAATTTAATTTAATTTATTTTATTGTAATGTTATGTTTTAATGTAAGGTAGCTTAGGTGTTATTTTACAGGTAAGTTTGTATTTATTTTAGCTAGGTAGTTGGAAAATAGTTAATAACTATTTACTAACTAGTCTACCTAGTTAAAATAAATACAAACTTACCTGTGAAATAAAAATAAAACCTAAGATAGATACAATATAACTATTAGTTATATTGTAGATATCTTAGGTTTTATTTTACAGGTAAGTATTTAGTTTTAAATAGGAATTATTTAGGTAATAATTGTAAATTTAATTTAGATTTATTTTAATTATATTTAAGTTAGGGTTACGTTAGGTTTAGGGGTTAATAGGTTTATTATAGTGGCGGTGTGGGCGGACGGCAGATTACGGGTTAATAATATTTAAATAGTGTTTACGATGCGGGAGGGCGGCGGTTTAGGGGTTAATAGGGTTATTATAGTGGTGACAATGTCAGGAAGCGTCGGAATAGGGGTTAATACATTTTTTCAGTGGTGGCGATGTCTGGAGCGGCAGATTAGGGGTTAATAATTTTATTATAGTGTTTGCGATGTGGGAGGGCCTCGGTTTAGGGGTTAATAGGTAGTTTATGGGTGTTAGTGTACTTTTTAACACTTTAGTTATGAGTTTTATGTTAGCATAAAACTCATAACTACTGACTTTAGATGACGGTACAGATCTTGTCATTTTAGGCTGTACCGCTCACTTTTTGGCCTCACAGCAAAACTTGTAATACCGGCGCTATGGAAGTCCCATTGAAAAAGGACTTTTCTTAAAGTGCGTTACTGACGTTACGTGATGGCCAAAAAAGTGTGTGCAACAGCTATTCTGACAAGACTTGTAATAGCGGCGTTAGGGAAAAAGCATTGTTATGGGCCATAACGATACTTTTTCACTCATAACGCCAAACTCGTAATCTAACTGTGTGATTTTTAACTAAAGGAAATATAGATTTTACAGGAATATAATATGCTTCCTTTCAAGGGTGAAGAAGGTTCTAAAATTTTGGATATTAATAAGTGACTATTACATAATTTAGGATTTATTTAAAGGGACATTAAACTGCTGGGTACAACTGTAGTAACAGGTTTACTATTTACTATGCTATTGTTTTTCCTCCTCTTTCTGTATCTCTCTTCAATTTTATTCACTTTTCTTAACACTTCAAAAGTGCTGTTTATTGAAGTTCTGCATCTTCAAACTGGGCACCGCCATCTTGGAAGTTAAGCATTGTTGTTCCCTATGACAGAAATGGTGCACATTCATCACAGATCAGTGACATTGTTGTCTTCTTGACAAGCCATATCATGCACCTCAGTTTAGAGTGGACAATACAGTGAGGGAGCTGTACATTTTTGCAGTGGCCGCATTTCTCTGTGTTATTCCTGAGGGCTTATTTATATATGTTATGTATTTGTAACTTTTAGACTGAGTAAAAAAAACTTGCAAAATTGTAACTCCTCTGCTTTCTATTGTGTGAGGTAATCTAAAGTGCAAGGTAAAGCTGTCAAAAAGCCAGCAACATTACTGATCTGTCAAAGTGCACTGCTTCTGTCACAGGATGCAACAATATGTGCGTACAAAGATGGCGGCACACTGTTTAAAAATGCAGAGCTTTACTAACTGGCTTCTGTAATAGGTTAAAGTAAGAGAGTTGGTTTTAGAGAGCTGCAAGTATTAGAGGAAAACCAATAGCATGAGTAGTAACCATGCTACTGTAGTCTGTTGTTATACTCAGTGGTTTAATGTCCCTTTAATACCAGCTATGTCTTGTGACTACCTTGATATATTTTATATATGCCTATAATATAATATACATATATGTGTTTTTGATTGGCTTATGATACACATGATACAGGGGGCAGGGAAAATCGAAGTAACTTGGAAATTTGTTAGAACAAAAATCTACTACTACTCATTTAAAAATCAAACTAAGCATGATTGCATTGTCTTTTTATTTTATTTTTTTCACCCGCGCGTAAACTTCTTCTCCCCATAGATTTCAATAGAGTGCACTTTAAAAAAAAAAAACCACCTAACTTATTGCGTATATACACATTGTAGCCCTTTCTAGTCAAATACCTTGTCATATATCATATACTTTTAACCCTTATAAAATGATTTTATTAATATTGATGTGACTATATTTTTTATCAGAAACTGTATATATGAACGTAACAATTTATTTAAATGTATTCATATTGTGTTTGGTACACATTTTCTACCCCTTACACTTTACGCTAGGTCTTCAGTCACGCTAACTCGACGAGCACAAGTTCTATTTACTTTTCAACTTGTAATACGCATGCAAGTTAGCGCGGTTGTGATATTGCTTATAACTGTAGCACACCACTTGTAATCTATATTTTTTTTTAAAGAAATGTTGTGTTCAAAGAAAGAAACTATGAGCAGTTTGGAATTGTTTCACCCTCGATTATAAATCTGTGTGACAATCTAGGCTAAGGGCTGTGATGCAGCATGGTGTGTGAATACCATAGTTGAGAATAAGTTTTAAGCATTAGATTTAAATTATTTTGTTAAACTACATAATATTAGTGACCATATATAGATTGTCAAACTATAGAATAATAAAATTTAATTGTATTTGTATTGTTACTTGATCCAGAGAATAGAGAAGCAAACTAACAAGTTATTTATGAATTTGTGGTATGATTAAGGTCAAATTGACGTCATTTTGTTTCCTTTTAAAGCTGTCGTAAATATCCCTCCAAACAACTTATGGATCATTGCTGCCGTGCTAGCCCCTATTGCCGTAGTTACAGTTATAATTATCATTATAACCGTGGTTCTGTGCCGAAAAAACAAGAGCGACTTTAAGTCAGAGAACATCTCCAGCATTCCTCCGAGGACCAAGGTAAAACTCCCTGGTTCAGTAATGAATAGAATTCATGTTACTTGCAGACAAGTCTATTTGTTTCCAGTAATGTATTATTATTATTTTTTTCTGTATTCTATTATGTACCAATAAAGTTATTGATACTGATTGCAGTTTTTATTGCAGCCAATAATTCATGTATCAGTATGTAAAAGATTTGTATCTGTAATATGAATGTTTGACAACAGGGCTGCTTGCTCAATTAATTTTCTATTCAAGAATGTAGTGTTTATAGAGCAATAAAGATTATTAATAGAAAGTATGTTTATGTGAAGGCTGCAATTGTTATATTAGCACCTATTGCCAAAATGATCAGCTTAATTTGTATTCAGTTTAATGTCTAAGAAGAAAGTGTAATTAACTTAAATCATGAAACTTTAATTTTGACTTTAGTGGCCATTTAACCCCTTAAGCCAAATGCTTCACACAGTTATTTGCCCAGCATACTGCATTATACCATAGTACCTGAGTCCAGCACTTTGGCTTTCAGCTTTGACAGCAGAGACTGCAGTTGAGGACAGACTGAAACTGTCTTTACATAGTAAGGGAGCACTGATCCTGCTCCCTTACCATATGAAGGTAGATCGGCAATGTCATTGTCTGTATCTGGTACAGTGGGAGGTTTGGGATGAAAGGATGGGAAAGAAGGGAAGATTTTCCAAAGCTACAGAACATTTTTTTTGGTAGGGGATAGGGAGGATTGGATCCCTACAGAAAAGGGGAAATTTAGATGGGGCAGCAATCGATTGAAGGGGGAATTAGGAAGGGTGAGGGGAAAATGATAAATACATTAAATAAAATTAAAAAAAAACACAAACCCTCCCCCCCAACTGCACACTTGCATACTGCCGATACTAACAAAGATGGTGGCACAGTATGCAATTAGGAGAAGGGAGGGTAGAGAGTTGTGTATGAAGGATCCCAACTTTTTTGTTGTTGTTAATTTTAACATATGTTTTTTTTATTCTGAGAATAAATAGCTTGTTGAAACTGTCATCTACTGAGAGCTCTTTTTATGTGCTTCCTCCCCCCAAAAAAATATATATAGATTTTATATGAAAATCAAAAAACAAAGGCTCTATTTCTGTGTAAATTAAGTGATGGGAAAATGTTACAAAATTCTCTGGTACTTTGGGCAAGTTTTCTCAGAAATTCCAGGTAGCGAAGGGTTTAATATCAATTATAGTGTAAGTATTGTATTTATGATGCTATCTCCTAAATTTTAGCAATAAGATTGTCAAGATCTAAAGATATTTATTTTGTATCCATATGCACATTCAAACAGCCAGTTCAAGGCTTTGATTACGCTAAACAGCACCTCGGACAACAAGGAGGCGATGAGGAGGCACTACCAGTTACCCAAGAGACTGTGGTCCCATCTCTTAATTTGTCACAGGAAAGGGACAGTACAAAAGATGGTAGCACTGAAAAAATGCTCAAATCTTCAGAAACAAGAAAGAGGTATGTACTCAGGTATGCATCCATATACTGTGTGACCTATTCTATAAAAACTGTTACACTATAAACTAAGCATTATTATTATAGGTTATTTGTAGAGCGCCAACAGATTCTGCAGCGCTATAAACAAAGGGGGAGTACAACAAAAGAATTATAGGGATCAAATGCCCTGCCAAGAGTCGCACTGTTGTAGTCAGCTCTTAAGAAGGTAATCTACAAAGAGCTGGACTCTTAGGCTTACATGCTAAGGGGGTTCAGGGGATAGCAATGGAGGAGTAGAACTGGTATAAAGTAAGGTTAGCGTAGGTTGTATGCATCCCTGAACAGTAGAGTCTTTAGGGAGTGCTTTAGGGAGTCTTTAGGGAGCATCTGTAGACTAAACTCTTATTTCAGTTCTTTTGGCAAACTATATATATATATATATATATATATATATATATATATATATATATATATATATATATATATATATATATATATACACTTACACATATACACAAAGCACATAGAAAGTCTAGCACTCTCTTGCAAGCGCACAGCTAAATTAAAAGCAAAATGGAAGAGTTAGTTAAAGTATTTGGCCAAGTGGTGATATCCCAGGACCACGTCAAGGTATCTTCCTTCATGGGTCCCTAACATACAGCCACACAATGCATGCCTTCAACCAAAAAATCTAAGATACAAAAAGGGTGATGCATGCCTTTTGTAGTTTACCTAGACACATACAAAACACGAAAATAGACTGCACTTTCAAACCAGACTGGGTGCACAGCTCTCAGTGACTGAGAAAATTACAACTAAACATGTTAACACAAGACATAGAAAGCCTGGCACTCTCTTACAAGCACCCAGCTATATTAACCAAAATGGAAGAGTGCATTGCCCCCCCTACGTATTCCCATGGTGCTGACTCCTGCATAACTGCACAGGAGTGAGTACCATGTTCTATACGGCACACATGAACTAGCACTTTCTAGCTGTGAAAAACTATCAAAATGCTTTGAGAGGCGGCTTTCAATGGCTTAGAAATTAGCATATGAGCCTACCTAGGTTTTGCTTTCAAAAAAGAATATCAAGTGAATACAGCAAATGTGATAATAAAAATACATTGGAAAGTTGTTTAAAACTTCATGCCCTATCTGAATAATGAAAGCTTTATTTGCCCCTCTTACTCTCATTAGCAGAAGACAGGTTTGTTTTTCTGCTTAGTGAAGCTTATTTCCAGGCGAATAGCAATAAATAAAAAAATAGCAGTCTTGCCTAATTAAAAAACAATCGGCTAGATTACGAGTTTTGCGTTATGAGCGACTCGGTGCTAACTTGCAAGTTATTTCCACCGCTCACCTCCCTATAGCGCTGCTATTACAGGTTTGCAAAAACCCGGAGATAGTAAGCAATATGTGAGCGTTGAGCAAAATTGAGCTCCATACCCCACTCAAATACCAGCGCTGCTTTGAGCTGGTTTTACGTGCTCGTGCACAATTTCCCCATAGACATCAATGGGGAGAGCCGGCTAAAAAAAAGCCTAACACCTGCAATAAAGGAGCGTAAAGCTCCGTAACGCAGCCCCATTGATTCCTATGGGGAAATAAAATTTATGTTTAACACCCTAACATAAACCCTGAGTCTAAACACCCCTAATCTGCCGCCCCCGACATTGCCGACACCTACATTATACTTATTAACCCCTAATCTGCTGCCCCCAATGTCACTGCCACCTACAGTACACTTATTAACCCCTAATCTGCCACCCCTAACATCGACACCACCTACCTATATTTATTAACCCCTAATCTTCCACCCCCAATGTCGCTGCCACTATACTAAAGTTATTAACCCCTAACCCTAACACCTACTAACTTGGACATAATTAAAATAAACTAAATAAAAATTACAATTAATACCTAAATAATTCATATTTAAAACTAAATCTTTAACTATAAAATAAACCCTAACCTAGCTACAATATAACTAATAACAATAGTTACATTGTATCTAGCTTAGGTTTTATTTTTACTTCACAGCTAAGTTTGTATTTATTTTAACTAGGTAGACTAGTTAGTAAATAGTTATTAAGCATTTACTAGCTACCTAGTTAAAATAAATATAAATTTACCTGTAAAATAACACCTAACCTGAGTTACACTAACACCTAACCTTACACTACAATTAAATCAATTACATTAATTAAATAAAATTAACTAAATTACAAAAAACTCCACTAAATTACACAAAATTAAAACGAAATTATTTAATATTTAAACTAATTACATCTAATCTAATATCCCTATCATAATAAAAAAGCCCCCCCCCCCCCAAATAAAAAAAACCCTTGCCTAAACTAAACTGCCAATAGCCCTTAAATGGGCCTTTTGCGGGGCATTTCCCAAAGAAATCAGCTCTTTTACCTGTAAAAAAAATACAAACAACCCCCAACAGTAAAACCCACTACCCACACAACCAAACCCCCCCAAATAAAACCCTATCTAAAAAATCTAAGCTCCCCATTGCCCTGAAAAGGGCATTTAGATGGGCAATGCCCTTAAAAGGGCATTTAGCTCTTTTTCTGTGTCCAAAGTCCCTAATCTAAAAGTAAAATCCATCCAATAAACCCTTAAAAAAACCTAACACTAACCCCCGAAGATCCACTTATAGTTTTTGAAGACAAGGCAAGGCAAGAAGTCCTCAACTAAGCCAGGAGAAGTCTTCATCCAAGCGGCAAGAAGTCATCCTCCAGACGGGCAGAAGTCTTCATCCAGACGGCATCTTCTATCTTCCTTCCGACGCGGAGCGGCTCCATCTTCAAGACATCCGGTGCGGAGCATCCTCTTTTTCCGACGGCTAACGAAGAATGAAGGTTCCTTTAAGGGACATCATCCAAGATGGTGTCCCTTGAATTCCGATTGGCTGATAGATTTCTATCAGCCAATCGGAATTAAAGATGAAAAAATCCTATTGGCTGATGCAATCAGCCAATAGGATTGAGCTTCAATCCTATTGGCTGATCCAATCAGCCAATAAGATTGAGCTTGCATTCTATTGGCTGATTGGAACAGCCAATAGAATGCGAGCTCAATCCTATGGCTGATTGGATCAGCCAATAGGTTTGAAGCTCAATCCTATTGGCTGATTGACTGCATCAGCCAAGAGGATTTTTCCCCTTTAATTCCGATTGGCTGATAGAATTCTATCAGCCAATCAGAATTCAAGGGACGCCATCTAAGATGATGTCCCTTAACCCCTTAATGACAAGTGACGTACCAGGTACGTCCTGCAAAAACTTGCAGTTAGTGACAATGGACGTACCTGGTACGTCACTTGTCTAAGAGAGTGCTGGAAGCGATCGCAATCGCTTCCAGCAGCTCTCAGGGTATTGCAGTGATGCCTCGATATTGAGGCATCCTGCTATACCCTTAGAAAGCATCCGATGCAGAGAGAGCCACTCTGTGGCCCTCTCTGCACCGGTAGCGATGCGGCCGGTTCGTTGGTGGGTGGGAGCGCAACTGGGAGGCGGGTGGGCGGCCCATCGCTACCCGGCATCCGGCTCCTGTTAGTGCAATGTGCACGCCGGGTGCCGGGAGCGTGCGGGGGCGCGCATGCGCGTGCGCGTGCGCGCGCGCGTGCCCGCGATCACCTACCCACACTGACACCAATGAGTGGGAAGAGGGGGGGAAATATATATATATGAGGATCTGGGAGGGGGTTGGGGTATTGTGGGGGGCTGCTACACTACAGAAAAAAAATAAATTAGTAATAAAAAATAATTAAAAACACTTTTTTGGGGGGCAAATTGGGTACTGGCAGACAGCTGCCAGTACCCAAGATGGCGGCAATTAGGTAGGGGAGAGGGTTAGATTGCTGGGGGGGGGGATCATGGAGGTTGGGGCTAAGGCAGGAGTCCATCACAGCTAAAACATTTTATTTTTTTTTATTAAAAAAAATAAAAACTCCTTTTATTTAGTACTGGCAGACTTTCTGCCAGTACTTAAGATGGCGGGGACAATTGTGGGGTGGGGGAGGGAAGAGAACTGTTTGGGAGGGATCAGGGGGTGGGATGTGTCAGGTGGGAGGCTGATCTCTACCCTAAAGCTAAAATTAACCCTGCAAGCTCCCTACAAGCTACCTAATTTAACCCCTTAACTGCTGGGCATAATTTACGTGTGGTGCGCAGCAGCATTTAGCGGCCTTCTACTTACCAAAAAGCAACCACAAAGCCATATAAGTCTGCTATTTCTGAACAAAGGGGATCCCAAAGAAGCATTTACAACCATTTGTGCCTTAATTGCAGAAGCTGTTTGTAAATAATTTCAGTGGGAAACCTAAAGTTTGTGACAAAATTTGTGAAAAAGTGAACTTTTTTTTTATTTGATGACATTTGGCGGTGAAATGGTGGCATGAAATATACCAAAATGGGCCTAGATCAATACTTTGGGTTGTCTTCTAAAAAAAAATATATACATGTCAAGGGATATTCAGGTATTCCTGACAGATATCAGGGTTCCAATGTAACTAGCGCTAATTTTGAAAAAAAGTTGTTTGGAAATAGCAAAGTGCTACTTGTATTTATGGCCCTATAACTTGCAAAAAAAGTAAAGAACATGTAAACATTGGGTATTTCTAAACTCAGGACAAAATTTAGAAACTATTTAGCATAGGTGTTTTTTGGTGATTGTAGATGTGTAACAGATTTTGGGGGTCAAAGTTAGAAAAAGTGTGTTTTTTTCAATTTTTTCCTCATATTTTATATTTTTTTTTATAGGAAATTATAAGATATGATGAAAATAATGGTATCCTTAGAAAGTCCATTTAATGGCGAGAAAAACGGTATATAATATGTATGGGTACAGTAAATGAGTAAGAGGAAAATTACAGCTAAACACAAACACTGCAGAAATGTAAAAATAGCCATTGTCATTAAGGGTAAGAAAATTGAAAAATGGTCCGGTCATTAAGGGGTTAAAGGAACCTTCATTCTTCTTTAGCCGTCGGAAGAAGAGGATGCTCAGCGCCGGATGTCTTGAAGATGGAGCCGCTCCGGCGTCGTAAGGATGAAGATAGAAGATGCCATCTGGATGAAGACTTCTGCCTGTCTGGAGGATGACTTCTTGCCGCTTGGATGAAGACTTCTCCCGTCTTCGTTGAGGATGGATGTATGGATGTCCTGTCTTCAAAAACTGTAAGTGGATCTTCGGGATTTAGTGTTAGGTTTTTTTAAGGGTTTATTGGGTGGGTTTTATTTTTAGATTAGGGACTTTGGGCACAGAAAAAGAGCTAAATGCCCTTTTAAGGGCAATGCCCATCAAAATGCCCTTTTCAGGGCAATGGGGAGCTTAGGTTTTTTAGATAGGGTTTTATTTTGGGGGTTTGGTTGTGTGGGTGGTGGGTTTTACTGTTGAGGGGTTGTTTGTATTTTTTTTTTACAGGTAAAAGAGCTGATTTCTTTGGGGCAATGCCCCACAAAAGGCCCTTTTAAGGGCTATTGGCAGTTTAGTTTAGGTTAGGGTTTTTTTTTTTATTTTGGGGGGCTTTTTTAATTTTGATAGGGCTATTAGATTAGGTGTAATTAGTTTAAATATTGGATAATTTCGTTTTTATTTTGTGTAATTTAGTGTGTTTTTTTTTATTGTAATTTAGTTAATTGTATTTAATTCTTGTTTTTGTTTTTTTAATTGTAGTGTAAGGTTAGGTGTTGGTGTGAGGCAGGTTAGGTTTTATTTTACAGGTAAATTTGTATTTATTTTAACTAGGTAGGAATTAAAAAGTTAATAACTATTTACTAACTATTCTACCTAGTTAAAATAAATACAAACTTGCCTGTGAAATAAATTAAAACCTAAGATAGCTACAATATAACTATTAGTTATATTGTAGCTAGCTTAGGGTTTATTTTATAAGTAAGTATTTAGTTTTAAATAGGAATTATTTAGGTATTAATTGTCATTTTTATTTAGATTTATTTTAATTATGTTAAAGTTAGGGGTGTTAGGGTTAGACTTAGACTTAGGGTTAGGTTTAGAGGTTAATAACTTTAGTATAGTGGCGGCGATTTTGGGGGCAGCAAATTAGGGGTTAATAACAGTAATGTAGGTTGCGGCGATGTTAGGGACAGCATATTAGGGGTTAATATTATTTAACTAGTGTTTGCGATGCAGGAGTACGGCAGTTTAGGGGTTAATATTTGTATTATAGTGTTTGCGATGCGGGAGGGCCTCGGTTTAGGGGTTAATAGTTTATGGGTACTTTTTAGCACTTTAGTTATGAATTTTATGCTACAGCTTTGTAAAACCCATAACTACTGACTTTCAGTTTACGGTATGGATCTTGACGGTATAGGCTATACCGCTCACTTTATGGCCGGGCAGACAAACTCTTAATCCCGGTGCTATGGAAGTCCCATTGAAAAAGAACTTTTTGAAAGCTGCGGTAGTTACATTGTGTTATGGCCAAAAAAGTGTCAGGTGCTGCTAAACCTGCAAGACTCGTAATACCAGCGGTATTGATAAAGAGCCATAACGCTGCTTTTTCACTCATAATGCAGAACTCGTAATCTAGCCGAATTGTAGCAAAGAAGATGTTAAATTGTTTAAAATATGTTTAGATGTTGCTGTTATGTTATTCTATAACAGAAGTGTCTTGTAATTACAAAGGGCTAGATTAAAAGTGGAGCGCTAAATTATTGCGTGCCTGCAAACAGGCATATTTGCCTGTTTGCGGACGCGCGATAATTAACCAGCCATTACAAGTGGCTGTTTATTGCTACCTATCTCTGGTTCATTTTATAAATCTGCCCCAAAATACAGTGTAGTGTATTTTATTAAAAAAATAAAGATAGCACTAGGCACTATTTTGGGGCTAAAGTTGGTGAGAGTACATATATATTTACTAAATGCTGCCCATCGTTGGGCTACTTACCCCTTCCCTGCGCAAGGTTCTGATGCTGTCTCTGACAACATCAGAATGAGGCTCCCATAAGAGCCTATGGAACCACACTCTCGTGAGCGCAATGCTTCCCAGCAATGTGAAAATGAGGTTGCGTTCGCATTGCTGTTGACTTGTAATACTAGCGCACATTAGCGTGCACTGGTATTACATAGTGGAGCACAAATATCGCTTTCTTGAAAGTGATATTAAGCTCTCCACTTGTAATCTGGCCCCTAGTCTTTACCTTCCCTTTTAAGTTAGAAAATTAATAGTTTACCAATTCTAAGAACTTATAGGGCACATAGTAGGCTTTACAAGCCTAACCCCGCCCCATAACTGTCTCTAACTGGAGATGATACAATAAAAAATACAACAGAGATTTTGTTAACATAATGAGCATGTCTATCTTTGTATACTACAGTATCAGGATTTGCTCTTCTAAATAAGGCAAGTGGCAGGTGGAATTTGGCGATTGAAAAAAAATTCAGCAAATAAGGTTACAAATATTTTTAAAATCACCCAGTATGTTACTTTATTGCAATTCTACAAAGGTGTTAACGGTCCCTTTAAAGGTAAATTATTTACTGTTTGCGTGATTGTATATGATTATATATATGTATACTGTACCTTTAACTATAGTGAGTGTGCATCACTGATCAAAAATGTGCCAAAATAGCCTTTATAAATATATATAAGTTCAAGATTTCTTTCCCTTTGACTGTACCATGAGGAATGTTCCTATCTGAAAAACTACATAAATAAGACCTTGTGTTGAAGGATTTACGTTATACCAGATGTAGACTTTTTTTTATATATTTGTATCCAGATGCTGGTTACTCCCTGATCATTCCTATATGATGCACATAAGAAATATGCAGCAGGTGCCAAATTACAGATAACAGAGGGTTCACTAGTAGTTTATCAGCTTCAGTGTTCCAGTAATATAACCTCAGGCCATGGGTTTGTATTATAACAAGCTATTTTATTTTTTTAGTATAGTACATTTTATCTAGCCAATATTTTTTTGAGATGGATCAATTAAAAAGGACTGTGTTAAAGAAATGTGACATGAATAAAATAGGCTGTGTTCATGTGCTAGATTTCAGAGTTTTCAGTGTTAAATTGTATCAAAGAAAAATATGACCCAGCATTTTCTCCTTCCCCCAAATCCTGACATTTACATTTTGTGCCACCCTATAACTTGTCTGTGTTGCTATGGTAACCCACAGCCGATCGCCCTGTGAGAACGGTTCGGTCATCAGTAACGAATCAGAAGACAGCAGCTCAGACAGGAGCAGCCCCCACCCAGTAATATCTCAGCACCGAGTGTCAAAGGAGGAGGCAGCAAAGCGTAACGGTGAGGACCTGCGTGCTTCATCACTTAGCAGATCACTGGTTCACAGCATATGTTTTAATAGTGCCCAATCAGATTTGATTTGAGCAACATAATATCATTCTTTGCTATAAAAGATTGCCTATATGGCAAAATGTGTGTTAACCCTTACTGCTGAAGAAGTCATGTACATTTTCTCTTTAGTTTTGCTCAAAGGCATGTCTCTTTATATAGTAACTCATACCCCAAGTGCAGGCTCTGAATTGCACTGCTTGGTATTGTATATGCAATGTAAGAAAATAATTATTGAAAGGTAAACCTACATCACTTGAACAGCCAAATTACTCACCAGTAGCACTTTCTTAATCAGATTCAGTCAGCCAAATAAACCTTTTTTTTTTTCTCCATCTTAAAGATATACTTTAAAATGGAATACATTTTTGATATTGATATTCATCTGCTGAATAAACCTACTTTTTATTAACTGCCTGCAGGCTTGTCATTGCCTAGCAACACAGTTATTGGCCAGTACCTGCATAGCACACACTTTGCACAAGCATTTACAGGCAGTTTTATTTTAAACATAAACAACATTTGCAAGTAATATTTTTAAATATACACCAAGGTATTCTCTTTTTCTTAATTTTACTTGATATATACGAGAAAAACTTTTGTATTATTATTATTATTATTTTTTTTAAGTATTATTGTTTTATTTTCTGGAGTCTTGTCTATTTGTACCAATAGAGCATTGGGCGTTGTCCTTATCAGTCAATGGACAATAGACAGAGCTGAATATCCCATTAATTTCGCTATCAATTTAAATAGCATTACCTTTTCGTGCAGAAATATTTAAGATTTCACATTTTAGCAACATTTATCTTTTGTTCGATATTTTTTATATTTAATGTCTCTTTAATATGTTTAATCATTGTCTTTTCATAAAGATGATTTAAATATTTTAATATGATTAAAACAATCACTTTAAATATTGTAATAATCTGCTGGAGTATATTAAACTGCTTACAAATAGCTCCTTTACCTTTATTTTTTATTTGAAATAGCTGCTTTTTCCTAAGCATGCAATTTTAAACAACTTTCCAATTTATTCTGTTATAAAATGTACTTCATTCACTTTGCATCCTTTATTGTGTGGAGCAGCAATGCACTACTGGGAGCTAGCTGAACACATCGGGTGAGCCAATGACAAGAGGCATATATATGCAGGCAAAATACAGATGGAAGAGTAGCGCAGATCTAAACCCTTAGCTCTTATATACCCTGCTCCCACAGGCATGTTAAAATAGATAGAACAAATGGTGTATAATATAAGAGTGCTGAGCGCTCACAGCGAAAGAGGAAGAGAAAATGGATTAATCTTCAATGACAATATTCACACAAATAACATGAATTATAATTAAAAATAATTTATTCAAATTTACAATGAATAAAAATGTGACCGGTCACAATTTATAAGAATATTCGTAAAACTAGATTATCCCCATGTAAATCTTTTTATAAAACAATGTTGATTAGTGGGGTAATTGGTATCATAAATGGCAATATTGTTGCTCTTACTCCACTAAATGAAAGTTTATAAGTTGCACCACTTTCTCAGGTTTAATGTATCTAAACTGACAGTTGGTTCAAGTGTATCCAAACCTTTAATGGCTCAGTTAGTTGCCAAATACTGTATATCATTTTATTTGGATCAGGGTTACAGTACTTTAATGGAGTACTTTATATCCACGGTTTATGCTCCTGGCGGAAGTTAACAATCCGTTACATGCTCAGACTTTCTGTCTGCTCCACGGGTGTCACTGCCAGCAGGCTGTCTTTTTGATGATACAAGTGATGTGGCTTAGTTTGGATCAGGGTTTCAGTACCTTTATATGTAGTACCTTACATCCACGGCTTGTTATCCTGGCAAATGTTAGCGATCAATTACCTGCTCAGATCCTCTGTCTGTTCCACTTGAACCAACTGTCAGTTTAGATATATTAAACCCGAAAAAGCGGTGCAACTTATAAACTTTCATTTAGTGGAGTAAGAGCAGCAATATTGCCATTTATGATTCCAATTTGCCCACTAATCAACATTTGTTTTATAAATTATTTTTATTTTTAAGTATAATTCATGTTATGTGTGTGAATATTGTCATTGAAGATTAATCCATTTTGCCTTCCTCTTTCGCTGTGAGCGCTCTTATATTATACACCATTTTTTAATTATATGTGCAGCCACCAATTATCAGCTAGCTCCCAGTGGGGCATTGCTGCCCTTTGCTTACCTAGGTATGCTTTTTAACAAAGGATGCTATGAAAACAAATCAAAGAATAGAAGAAAAGTGGAACGTTTTTTAAAATCCCATGATCTATTTGAATCATGAAAGTTTAATTTTTACGGCCCCTTTTTAAACTATTATAATTTTAACAAATAAATCTGCATATTGTTCTCAGACTAATGTTTGCTTTAATACATAATTATATCTGACTTTTACATATAAACGTCTCTTAAAGTTTAAGAAATACAATATTCTTACAATCTGTTTACAATGCTAGGCCTGAACTCACAATTAGCTTAGTAATACTAAGGTTTGGTCCAAAAACAAGGAGGTAGAATGAGAAACTTTTATTATATTTATTAAAAACTTGCAAAAAATACATCACAGGATGGTACCCATAATCCAATGCATTTTGTGCATTGTGATTTGACAAGAGATTACCTCTGGAAAATTAGGTTGATGCTACAAATTCTACAGTGTTGATTCCCTTCAAAGAGCTGAAAGTAATTTCAAACTACAGAACAAAGATCAGATTCTTCCCTTATTGGATCTCGCAAAACCTGTTTTGTTTTTTTACTACCGCTACTATATTTTATATATATACATATATATATATATATATATATATATATATATATATATATATATATATATATATATATATATATATATATATATATATATATATATACACACACATATGTTAAAATTTGTTATGAAATAATAATATAACATATAATATGCTTTAATCGCCACTTCTAACTTTTCATATCAGGGCTATATTATTTTACCAATGTTTTTGTTAGTTTAATTTCATTTTTAATTTATTATTGTTTCATGGCTACTATAATGTATGTCATTTAGAAGCATGATCATGTTTGTATAGTTTGTGAATGTTATCATACAGTCATGGCTTACAGAAATTAAGACACCATTAGCTACATTTGTAATTACTGTGTCATTTTGCATTTTATTTTGTTTTTCATCATTTAGGTTTAACCAAAAAAACACGAAAAATTGGTAAGAATTTCCTTACTTTATTTACATTGATCCTTTTACTAACACATAGCAAGCTATGTAAACCAAGACTCATATTTAATACAGCCAGCTCTGTCTGCAACCAAATAATTAATATCTCTTTAGCCGTCAGAGGTATTTTCTATGTCAATTACCAATGTTTACCTGTTTGGTTGAAGGGACAGTGGAGGTTGTATACAAGAGGCATACAGAGGATTAACTCATTGTGAGTCAACACAGTCGACATTGTACTCAAATATTTTCTGTCGTCCATATGAAAGAGAAACATTCAGTTATATATATATATATATATATATATATATATATATATACACTGTGTGCAGAATTATTAGGCAAATTAGTATTTTGACCACATCATCCTCTTTATGCATGTTGTCTTACTCCAAGCTGTATAGGCTCGAAAGCCTACTACCAATTAAGCATATTAGGTGATGTGCATCTCTGTAATGAGAAGGGGTGTGGTCTAATGACATCAGCACCCTATATCAGGTGTGCATAATTATTAGGCAACTTCCTTTCCTTTGGCAAAATGGGTCAAAAGAAGGACTTGACAGGCTCAGAAAAGTCAAAAATAGTGAGATATCTTGCAGAGGGATGCAGCACTCTTCTGAAGCGTGATCATCGAACAATCAAGCGTTTCATTCAAAATAGTCAACAGGGTCGCAAGAAGCGTGTGGAAAAACCAAGGCGCAAAATAACTGCCCATGAACTGAGAAAAGTCAAGCGTGCAGCTGCCAAGATGCCACTTGCCACCAGTTTGGCCATATTTCAGAGCTGCAACATCACTGGAGTGCCCAAAAGCACAAGGTGTGCAATACTCAGAGACATGGCCAAGGTAAGAAAGGCTGAAAGACGACCACCACTGAACAAGACACACAAGCTGAAACGTCAAGACTGGGCCAAGAAATATCTCAAGACTGATTTTTCTAAGGTTTTATGGACTGATGAAATGAGAGTGAGTCTTGATGGGCCAGATGGATGGGCCCGTGGCTGGATTGGTAAAGGGCAGAGAGCTCCAGTCCGACTCAGACGCCAGCAAGGTGGAGGTGGAGTACTGGTTTGGGCTGGTATCATCAAAGATGAGCTTGTGGGGCCTTTTCGGGTTGAGGATGGAGTCAAGCTCAACTCCCAGTCCTACTGCCAGTTTCTGGAAGACACCTTCTTCAAGCAGTGGTACAGGAAGAAGTCTGCATCCTTCAAGAAAAACATGATTTTCATGCAGGACAATGCTCCATCACACGCGTCCAAGTACTCCACAGCGTGGCTGGCAAGAAAGGGTATAAAAGAAGAAAATCTAATGACATGGCCTCCTTGTTCACCTGATCTGAACCCCATTGAGAACCTGTGGTCCATCATCAAATGTGAGATTTACAAGGAGGGAAAACAGTACACCTCTCTGAACAGTGTCTGGGAGGCTGTGGTTGCTGCTGCACGCAATGTTGATGGTGAACAGATCAAAACACTGACAGAATCCATGGATGGCAGGCTTTTGAGTGTCCTTGCAAAGAAAGGTGGCTATATTGGTCACTGATTTGTTTTTGTTTTGTTTTTGAATGTCAGAAATGTATATTTATGAATGTTGAGATGTTATATTGGTTTCACTGGTAAAAATAAATAATTGAAATGAGTATATATTTGTTTTTTGTTAAGTTGCCTAATAATTATGCACAGTAATAGTCACCTGCACACACAGATATCCCCCTAAAATAGCTATAACTAAAAACAAACTAAAAACTACTTCCAAAACTATTCAGCTTTGATATTAATGAGTTTTTTGGGTTCATTGAGAACATGGTTGTTGTTCAATAATAAAATTAATCCTCAAAAATACAACTTGCCTAATAATTCTGCACTCCCTGTATATATATTAGGTAACAGGTAATTTATATTCTTACATAACCTGCTGGTGGTTTATCTAGGGCTGCATGTCCTCCTTTAACTATGCCACCCTGGGTGGTCCATATCCGAGGCTCAGCTGAACAAACATAAATAGTCCTCTATGGGTGCATATGAGTAATTAATATGGATACCTGCTGGGTTTGCAGACAGAGATGAGCACTCCAGGGTCCCTGCTACTGCTGGGATTTATTATGATCTGAATGTTTTATTCTTCTAAAAATACTTACGATTTCTATTTTTTGTTGTTTTGTAACCTTTGCTATTATAGGTTTAAAATGGTAACGTTTAAAAATTATAATTTGAAATATTTCATTTAATAATATATGTTACTAACGGAATTTGATCAACTTTTTACATTGTTACTAACAAGCTAATATTTTTATATTTATATTGGATCATTTTAGGGTACTGTAAAGTCAAAATTAAACTTTCAGTATACATATAGATTATGTGATTTAAAAACTTTTTCATTTATTTCTATTATAACATTAGATTTATTCTCTTGGTATCCTTTGTTAAATTGTGAACTAAGTTGGCTCAGAAGTGTGCATGTCTCTTTCTCACTCTGGGCCTGATGATCAAAGGATTCTCCAGCTTGGAGAGAAATTGTAGTACAGACTTCACAGGGGCTAAAATTAATGCTCAAAAGAAAATGGGTGGAACCCTCCAGCACTGTGAGATCTCTCTTATTTCTGTATACGTAGGAGAGACAAGCCCAGTGCAATATAATAGTGCATGATATGAGAGTTTTGTTACACTTAAACTTTGTACATTGTATTTTATATTACTTTGCACTTCAGATTGGGTCCTTTCAGTATTATTATTTTATTAAGCTTTGCACTTTCTATTTTATATTTGAATACATTTAGATTTAGATCCAGCAGTGATTTTATAAATTCTCATATGTTTTGAAAGTTTCTGTATTACTTTAACAAATTAGGATCATACTTTGTATATTTCTGTGTATATTTTACAATACATTGCATTTGGTATTTGCTCCATTGTAAAATGAAAACTGATATTTTCTGAAAGTTGGAGGGACAGGGCAGTTCCCTTGGCCAAACAGGGGAGTTCCCAGTGTATGTCTGAAGCTCTCTCACAATTCCTGTTAAATTATGTGAGCATTTTAAACAAGCTGGTATAAATTATTTATCTTGCCAACTGTATGCAGGAGAAGTTTGCTCAAAGTTCACAATGCACTTATTTAACATAAAAGTAATATATACTAAAATATAGAAAAATTAAAGTTAAAGTGTAAACATTTTCAGTTTTATTTGTAATTGATGCAAACTGAGCCTTTATATCAGCTCCAGGTGTTCTCCGGTAACGTTTTCTCTCCCATGTAAAATTGTTTATCTCAGAAAGCTTAATTACTTTTTATGGAAGGCATCTCTCTTCTCTCTGTGACTTTCAGGCTCCACTCTTTTTTTCATAGAAAATTCAGTGAGTTCAGCCCCTGTGAAGTCTGCAAGATTATTTATCTCCAAACTATATGTTTGATTATCTGGCCCATAGAAAGTAATGAAGCTCTGTGAGAAACTGTCAAGGTCACACAATATCTTACCTCTCTCTTCTATATCACGGCCCCAGGCGGCCGACTCCACTATACCGCACGCCCCACTGCACTGGGAGCTGCGTGTGAGACATCCGTATGAACTACCAGAAACTTCACAGACCGCAAGACACAACACTCTATAGCGTGTTACACAATCCAGACTTCATTCTGAATGCTCCTTAGGTGCACGCACACACACTACCACTTAAAGGGACAGAAACTCAAATCACGCCTGTTACATGAAGGAAGGAGGTGTCTCTCTCTGCCTATATACTGTGTACCCAGTGTTACGAACTTTGCTCTTATCCTGTTATCCATAATTCTGCCTGTTTAATCAACCACAAACCTTTGCTGCCTGAACTGATCATTGGCCTGCTTGACTACGTCTCTGTCTCATCCTTGTCTGTACTTTGAAATTTATCCTATTCAGCCTCTCCTTGTGCATCCTGGGCTTCTACCACCAAACCCTTACAAAAACTGAAGCTGAGAGTTTTTCAGTATTTATTTTTAATAGAAGAAATGCAAAGTGCAATGTAATATGTAAAATATACACATTAAATATACAAAGTATGATCTTAATTTGTTAAAGTTACACAAAAACTGTGAAAGTATAATCAGAATTTGTAAAATCACAATCCTGAATACAATGTTGTATACAAAATAAAATACAGAATAGAAAGTGCAAAGTTTAAATGTAATAAAATGTAATCTGAAGTGTAAAGTAATAGAATACAGAGAACAAAGTGTAAATGCAGCAGAACTCTTGTGTCGTGCAGTGCTAGATTGCACTGGGCTTGTCTCTCCTTCACATACAGAAATAAATAAAGAAGTATAGCAGAATCTGCCTTTTGAAAATTTCAATAGGGATCTTACAGTGGTGGAGGATCATTTTAGATCATATCACCTGACCGGAGAGCTCTTGATCATTAGTCCCTCTATGTGATCAGCAGTGTTTGCAACCATGTATAAAATGTCTGAAAACATTGTTACAAACACTGCTGCCACATGCTAAATACACATGCACAATCCTGAGCTCCTACAAGCCTACCTACCTAGATTTACTCTTCAACAAATAATACTAAGCAGATTTGATAATAGAAGTAAATTGAATATTTTTCAATTGCAAGTTACATTCTGACCTTATTGTGCCTTTAACATATATCATTTTTGGTTGACACTTGGGGTAGATTTACCAATGTCTGTCCAACATGATACGCTGTCTGCATTTATCATTGCACAAGCAGTTCACTAGAACTGCTTGTGTAATGCCCTCCCCACTGCAGATTTGCGGCCAATCGGCCTCTAGCAGGGGGTGTCAATCAGCCAGGTCGTATAGGATCGGGCGGATTGAAGACCGCAGCCTCAGAGGCAGCAGACAAGTTACGGAGCAGCGTTCCTTAGACCGCTGCTTCATAACTGCTGTTTCCAGCGAGCCTGAATGCTCACACGGAAACAAGGGCCATTCTGACCCCTTGGACTAAATATATAGATATCATCTCAATGAACTTGATGTGATTTAAATCTTTTGCCTGCCACACAATGGGATAATCAATATATTTTAATACTTCTGCCCTGAATTAATAAAGTACTTTTTGCTTTATTTTTCAGTGCCTATTAGTGACGAAGAAGAAGGGATTATACTGTTTGATAAAAGTAACAAAATGCCAGTTGATCCATTTGATTCATCTTCTGGGTCAGTGCAATTAATTGCAATAAAACCAGTTACAGTTCCACCAGACCGAAATCAAGACCTGGCTATTATCAACGGAGAGGTATAGTACATTACTACCGTTTATCTCAAAATGATTTTATGTAATTATTGTCAAATTTTGAAGCTTGACATTATGACACAGATTACAGGTGTGTAGTGAGATAGATAAGTAGATAAAGTGTAAAATAGAAGTGAGTACACCCCTGTGCAATATCACTTAAATATCAAATGATTTTAAATGGTACCACCTCTCAATAATTACATTATTTCTAAATTGGCATGTAGAGTATTTCATTTTAGGAATAACAACAAATAAATACTTTAGAAAGATTATATAGAAAATACAGTCCCCAAAGTATAAACTCAATGCAACAAAAGTGAATACACCTGTGATCGCTGACACACAAGTTAGATTATTGAAACAAAATTGAGTACACCTGTGATTTTCAGTTAGCCTAACTACATGAACATGGTTATAAAATGACCTGTGAACACCAGAATTTACTAAATTTTGGACCTATGGGCTGTGTCTATCTGCATGTCTGCACCACGGCTCGGCATGGAAAAGAATTGCCAGAGAAATTGAAAAATCTGATTGTGGGACTTCACAAAAATGAAAAGGATACAGGAAGATCGTTGGCCAACTAAAAATCAGTCAAAACACAGTTGCAGCATTAATCAGGAGTTATAGAATGAGCCGTAGTACCAGTAATCAGAGACGCAGTGGTCATCTTCCTAAATCACGCCATGGACAGTGCACTACTTGCGCAATCTTACTCTGAAAAACAGACAGGCAAGTGCTTCAGATTTGTCTCAGGGGTTATCAATGGAAATTGGAATTTCTGTGACAGCTCAGACAGTGTGAAGGACATTGTATAAAGTCATCCTCCATGGACAGCGTCCAAGAAAAAAAACCATGCTTGCTCTTCAGCACAAAACAGCAAGATTAAACTTTACTAAACAGCATGAAAAGAAGCCTGATGAATATTGGGAGCACATTCTTTGGTCAAATAAGACCAAGATAAATGTTTTAGGCTCAGATGATGTCCAGCATGTTTGGTGTGAACCTGGCCAGGATTATTACAGTGAATGCATAGCCCCAACCAGTGAAGCACGGAGTTGGAACTGTGATGAAATGGGGCTGCATGACTACAAAAGGCACCACAAATGCCTCTGGATATGCCAAAATACTGGCTGACAAGATGACTCACAAGATAACTCTAAAGAAGAAAAAAGTGAAAACTATGACCTGGCCAAGTATGTTACCTGACTTAAATCAAATAGAACACCTTTGGGTATTTTAAAGAGACAGGTAGAACAATACAACCTCTTCAGCAAAGAGCATCTGAAAACAATTGTCTCTGATGAATGGCAGAACATCTCTTTAGAAATTTGTACAACACCGTTATCCTCCATGCAGAGGATGATTGAGTCTGTCATCAAAAATAATGGTGGACATACGAAGCATTAAAAAAATAAAAGAAGTAATGTAAGGTGTACTGACTTTTGTTATATTGAGTAAATAGATAGACACATAGATAGATAGATAGATAGATAGATGATAGATAGATAGATAGATAGATAGATAGATAGACCAGCTCATAGCCCTAACTTGAAAACAACTTTAGCCACTCAAGCATTAAAAATTAGCTTTAAACAAATCACACTTAAAAATATCAATCAGATTGTGCATATCCATAATCGTTCGTTTCTCACATGAGCATTTGTCAAATAGAGCAGCAAATATTAAAGCCATATGTAGATACAGACATTTATATAGTGCAATCTTACCTATATAACATTGTAATAATAATTAAAAACAGTGGTGTTAAAATATCGCATGCTATTAATATTAGTGTGTTATGTATACCTAGAATAGCTATAGATAGCATTGATGAATTGATGAACATGTTTATTTACTAGGTCAATAAAGCACTGAAGCAGAAATCAGATATAGAACATTACCGCAACAAACTGCGCCTGAAAGCGAAGAGAAAGGGCTACTACGACTTTCCACCGATAGATAACAAGTCTCTTCCAGAAAGAAAGAGGAAGATATATGAGAAAACTCAAATGGAGATTGACAACGTGTTAGATGCAGATACAGACACTTCCTCTCCATTTGCTGAGCCTAAAAACAGGTGAAACCTTTCCCCTATAATAATAATAATAATAAGTTAAAAGCTCTGCTGTTAATTATGTTTTGGTTTTTTTTCTGTCCATGAAATATAATTTCTATTATGGATTTTGAATAGGTGCACCGTGTTTTTAAAATTAGTTTGGCTAACAGGCAGAGGGGTATTAGTACATATCTGCTGCCTCTTGTATTAGAGGGATATTAAATCGATTTTTTCTTTCATGATTCAGATATCTTTATTTGAAAAAGCATGAATGTAAGATTAGGAGCTGGCCCTTTTTTGATTTAGCACCAGGGGTAGCACTTGCTGATTGGTGGCTTCATTTAGACACCAATCAGCAAGTGCTACCCAGGTGCTGAACCAAAAATGGGACGGCTTTACTGCTTTTCAAATGAAGATTCTAAGAGAACAAATAAAGAATGATAATAGGAGTAAATTAGAAAAATGCATAAAATTGCATGCTCTATCTGAATCATGAAAAAAATAACTTGGGTTTCATATCCCTTTAGGTTTGTCAGTTTCTCGATGGCTGGGGAAGTAGCCGTGGCACAATCAATAATAGTGAGCGCTATATAAAAGGAAGCTATATCCCATAATGTCACCTCTTTAAGGCTGCTATGCGAACTGTCTGAGCCACTCAGTCTGTGAGCAAAATGCTGCATCGTGCAATAAGCCAGATGAGTGATTGTCTTAGGCGCTGCCTAATTGTAAATCAATATGGCCACAAGGGACAAATGATTCCATTAATTACCATTGTCTTTTCAGCCAGCCAATGCACTTCAGGTCTTTGTATTGGTATAACAGATGGTAATAAGGCAGTTTGGTGTGGATGTTGTGTGGTAATGAGATTGAATTTGATTAAAGGGATAGGAAAGCCAACATTAAACTTGCATGATTCAGACAGAGCAGGTCATTTTAAGACTCTCTTAAATTCACTTCTATTTTCAAATGCGCTTTGTTCTCTTGGTATCCCCTGTTGAAAAAGAATAAGCACATATCCTCCACTAGTGGTTGCTGCTGCTAATTGGTGCCTGCACACATGTGTCTCTTGTGATTGGCTAACTAGATGTGTTCAGCTAGCTGCTAGTAGTGCAATGCTGTTCCTTCAGCAAGCTTGATAAATCGGCCCCATTGTATCAGTTTGACTTCATTATCTTGGTATCATTGCTGAATGAGCAACTATCCTCTACTGGGAACTAGCTAAATACATTGGGTGAGGCCATGACAAGAGGCATTATATGTACCACCACCAATCAGCAGCTAGCACCCAGTAGTGCATTGCTGCTCCTGGGCCTACCTAGGTATGCTTTTCTACAAAGGATACCAAGAGAAGAAGCAAATTAAATAAAAGTAATAAATTGGATTTTTTTTTTAAATTGTATGTTCTGAATCATAAAAGATAAATGTTAGGTTTTAAGTTCCTTTAAATATTATTCAACAAACATGAATTTGAAAGCAATGTATTTAATCTAACGTTATAGGATTATCAGGAACAAAAATACTGTAAACAGGAGTGAGGTGAAATTGTTTAGTGAAAGAGGCCAAACACTTAAAGGGACAGTATACACCAATTTTCATCTAACTGTATGTAATAGACGCTACTATAAAGCAAATATGCAGATACTGATCTAAAAATCCAGTATAAAACCATTTAAAAACTTCCTTAGAAGCTCCCAGTTTAGCAGTGTTGAAGATGTTAGGCTGGGACACCCTGTGAAAGGGGCTGGGAAACTAGAAAAGAGAGACCCCCCCCCCCTTCCCTACATATGAAAAGACAAATAACATAAACAGGAGCTAGCAGGAGTCTGTAGACATCAGTATACATCTGACACTGTGGGGCTTGGTTAGGAATCTGAAAATCAGCACAATGTTATTAAAAAAATAAGCAAAAATACATTGTTACACAAACACTCCCAGATGGGCTATATAAATGGATCATCTACAAAATACATTTACGCAAAGAAAAATCTGGTGTACAATGTCCCTTTAAAGGGATACAAAACTGCAAAAAGAAAATGCTTTAATGTTATCATTGCATTATTGCTTGTACAGTATATAACTGTTTGTTTAACCTCTACAAAGTGATTAAACACATAGTTACAATCTACTCCAGATAAAAAATGCACTACTGTGAGCTAGTGGAACATATCTGGGGAGCCAGTGACAAGAAACAAATGTGTGAAGCCACTTATCACCACTTACCTGCCAGAAGTGCATTATTGCTGCTGTTGTGAATATGCACTTATGCTTTTCAAAAAAGAATACCAAGATAAAGTGTATTTAATAAAAGAAATGGATTTAAAAATTACTTATCTGAATCATCAGTTACATTTTGAATTTCTTATCCATTTAAGGTTAACAGTAGATTTTTAAAAATGTGTTTTTTGTTTATTTGTTTAAGTATTTGCTAAAATGTGTTCATTTAGAAAATGAAATTAATGAATACAACAGTTATTTGCTCATTTGTTCATTTATTAATTGGTTGCCCTATATAATAGAGGAAGAAGAAATCAATGAATGAAGGGGGCAGAATAATACATGACTGAATAAATGACGTAGTTGTTGATTTTAGGAAAATTTGACAAATGAATAAAGAAATCTTCATCACTTTCTGCTGTAGAGTAAATAGTACAAACCGGCACTATTTTAAAATAACAAACTCTTGATAGAAGAAATAAAAAACTACAACTAACACCACATACTCTTTACCACCCCCGTGGAGATGCTACTTGTTCAGAGCGGCAAAGAGAATGACTGGGGGGCGGAGCCAGAGGGGGAGCTATATGGACAGCTCTGCTGTGTGCTCTCTTTGCCACTTCCTGTAGGGAATAAGAATTTCCCACAAGTAAGGATGAAGCCGTGGACCGGACACACCAATGTAGGAGAAACATTTTTTTTCCAAATGTCAAAATCACAGATTGGAATTGAGTGTAAAGTGTGCAGTTAGTGAGGAATTTGTAGGTTCAGGGTTATGAGTTGCTTTCTGTTGTGTACAGAGAGCAGGAGTAATAAAAAAAATAACAATGGAGGGGATCATATCATTAAGCCCTTCAGGACGGACCCATCCATCCAAGTTCTGACTGTGAACCCAAAAAAAGCACAATTGTCACTGTGATCTTGTACTTCAAAACAGGCGCTGATTCGCACCTGGGGAACTGACTGCGTTGCTAGGCACATCCCCCAGTCGGATCAACTGCCGTTTGTTTTCAGAATACGGCAGGACGCCGCAGAATTTACGACTTACCATAGCGTCCTAAAAGGGTTAGCCCGGCACGTTTAGGACGGCATGTTACGGCCTAATGGTGTTAAGTGGTTAAGATGCATAAAAGGCTAAATAAATTGAGAATTAGATCAGAAAAAAATGACAGCATTTAGCCAATTATCAGGTTTGAGCGGGGGGAGAGATGGCTCCTATATAACCCCATGATTAACGGACATTGACATTTTAAAATAAATGAATCCATTCACTTGCTGATTTGGCAGAGAAGGGTTAAATGTACTATTAATCTGCTTAATATTGCAGGCATCTTATTGATCTTATCTCACCAGAATCAATTCAGGAAGTGGTTAATGGTTAGAGAGAAGGATTTATTATTTTTTCATTCATTACAGTACAGTTTTATCCACAAACTGTTATCATTAAATCAATATCTAGAGCTGACTTTTTAACCCAATTTATGATTAAATATGAAATCTAGTGCAGGAAAGTTCAATTAGTGCCCATTGCTAACTTTTGTATTATTTTTCAGACCATTGTGAATATAAGATCCAATATAGTTTGATGAGTTAGTTGCTGGAAATGCTTACAGTCTATTAGGTAATTAATCTATATGTTATATAGAAGCAATAGGGCAGCTAATATATTCATGCCATTTATTGGCTAATTGTTCCACTGTGAGTAAATATTCCATGTTCTGGCTGGTTAAACGCATGCTGCAACATACTATGAACAGATGGTTTGTTCAGCACATATTTGTTTTGAAGAATATGTTTACATGAGTCTCAAGAAATCTGCCTTGCGCAGACATGTTGTTTTGTAGTGACTTATTTTTCATATCTATTTAAGGGATTAAAACCCCCCACACATTTTCTGTCACGCATTTAAAATGAACAATTAAAAATGTTAAAAATGAAAAGCAGTTTTATCTTACCCTGAACTTAAAAGTGAGATTATTCTACAATTTGTTTTTAACCATGAGATACATTTATTAAATGGACACTAAAGTCAAAATTAAAGGGGCACTAAAGTCAAAATTAAACTTGATGATTCAGATCTAAGAGACTTTCCAATTTAATTCAATTATTCAATTTTGTCTTTTTATCTGCACAATGGGCAAGATTACACATGCGGCGTAGCCCGCAAAAGCCGGCGACACCAGCTTTTACACAATTGTGGTATCGCATCCTATTATATAAAAGGGCAAGTGTGTTTGTCCGAAGCTGTCATGCGCAGTAGAAACAGCACAAGGACAAACACACCTGGCCTTTGAGTCCTACTCCCTAGCTGAACTGCGACAGAAGTGGGCATGGCCGGACGTGAGTGGGGGGCGTGGCCGACATAAAGGGGTATGATCGGGCATGAAGGGCTGTGAAGGGGGCGTGGCTGGGTGTGAAGGGGCGTGGCCGGTCACGAGATAGAGAGGGAAGGGAGATAGAGAGGAGGGAAGGGAGATAGAGAGGAGGGGAGGGAGAGAGAGGAGGGGAGGGAGAGAGAGAGAGGAGGGGAGGGAGAGGAGGGGAGAGAGAGAGGAGGGGAGAAAGAGAGGAGGGGAGAGAGAGAGGAGGGGAGAGAGAGAGGGGGAGAGAGAGAGGAGGGGAGAGAGAGAGGAGGGGAGAGAGTGGAGGGGAGAGAGAGAGAGAGGAGGGGAGAGAGAGAGAGAGAGAGAGGAGGGGAGAGAGAGAAAGGAGAGGAGGGAGAGAGAAATGAGAGGGGGGAGAGGGGGGAGAGAGAGAGGAGAGGGGGGAGAGAGAGAGGAGAGGGGGGGGAAGAGAGAGAGAGAGAAGGGGGGAGAGAGAGAGAGGAGGGGGGGAGAGAGAGGAGGGAGAGAGAGAGGAGGGGGGAGAGAGAGGAGGGAGAGAGAGAGGAGGGGGGAGAGAGAGTGAGGAAGGGGGGAGAGAGAGTGAGGAAGGGGGGAGAGAGAGAGGGGAGAGGGAGAGAGGGGGGATGGAGAGATGGAGGGGGGGAGAGAGAGAGGGGGAGGGAGATAGAGAGGGGGGGAGGGAGAGAGAGGGGGGGAGAGAGAGAACTCAAAAGAGAGGGGGAGAGAGAGCACAAAAGAGATGGGGGGGAGAGAGAGCTCAAAACAGAGGAGGAGAGAGAGCGCAAAAGAGATGGGGGAGAGAGAGCAAAAGAGAGGGGGAGAGCGCAAAAGAGATGGGGAGACAGAGAGCGCAAAAGAGAGGGGGAGAGAGAGAGCGCAAAAGAGAGGGGGGAGAGAGAGCAAAAGAGGGTGGAGAGAGAGCACAAAAGAGAGTGGGGAGAGAAAGAGAGCAAAAGAGAGGAGGGGAGAGAGCACAAAAGAGGGGGGAGAGAGAGAGCGCAAAAGAGGGGAGGGAAAGAGAGCGCAAAAGAGAAGGGGGAGAGAGAGGGGGAGGAGAGAACGCAAAAGAGATGGGGAGAGAGAGCGCAAAAGAGATGGGGGAGATAGAGAGCACAAAGGAGAGGGGGTGAGAGAGAGCGCAAAAGAGAGGGGGGAGAGAGAGAGAGCGCAAAAGAGGGGGAGAGAGAGCGCAAAAGAGAGGGGGGGAGAGAGAGCGCAAAAGAGATGGGGGAGAGAGAGAGCACAAAAGAGAGGGGGAGAGAGAGAGCATAAAAGAGAGGGGGAGAGAGAGAGCGCAAAAGAGAGGTAGAGAGAGAGCGCAAAAGAGAGGGGGGAGAGAGCGCAAAAGAGAAGGGGGAGAGAGAGAGCTCAAAAGAGAAGATGAGGGAGAGAGCGCAAGGGGTGGCATCGCTGTTCTGCAAAAAATGGCCCGTGTGAACGGGCTTTAGGACTAGTATACATATATTTCACCTGTCGCCCGCAATTTTTACTCTCATAAGCTAAAAAAGAACCGCCTTGCAAATCGGTATCACATATTCAGCTGCAAAAATTGAGAAATTTTACTCCATTTTCACCTCGCCACACACAGGCAGGCGCAGCAAGCTTTGCGCTGAAAATGTAAGCACCGTAACTCCCGTAACTGCCTGAAAATATTAACAAACACCTAACGCATGCACAATATCTATCTACCTGTCAAACGCCAACCCCCACCGCAATAACTAATAAAATATATTAACCCCTAATCCACCATTAACCCACATCACAATAAACCTAATAAAACTATTAACCCCCTAATCTGCCATTAACCCACAACGCAATAAACCTTTTTAATACTATATATATTAACCCCTAATCCACCATTAACCCACATCACAATAAACCTAATAAAACTGTTAACCCCTAATCTGCCAAACCCACACAACGTAATAATCCTAATAAATCTATTAACCCCTAAGCCCCCTAACCTAACACCCCCTAAATTAACCCCAATTACCTAAATCAAAAAATACTAAGTTACAATTAAAATTAAAAAAAGCTTAGATTACTTAAAAATAAAAAAAATAAAATTAAATTAATCTACGATTACAAAAAATAAAAAGTCCAACATTACATAAAATAATAAACCAAATTATCAAAAATAAAAAAATGAAACCTAATCCCTATAAAAATAAAAAAGCCCCCCAAAATAAAAACACCCCCTAATCTAATACTAAACTACAAATAGCCTGTCATTGCCCTAAGTTAAACAGCTCTTTTACCTTAAAAAATACTAAGTCTCCCCTCTAACAGTAAAACCCACCATCCAACAAACCCCCCAAAATAAAAAAACCTAACAATAAAAAATTCTAAACAACCCATTGCCCCTAAAGGGGCATTTGTATGGGCAGGGCATTGAGCTCTTCGAAGAGTGCCCAATTAACCCATAATCTTTAAAAAAAAAAAGCCTAAGTCTAACCCCCAAATAGGTCATCACCGTTTCTGAAGTCTGGTGGAGAAGGTCTTGTTAAAGACAGTGAAGTCTTCTTCCAAGCGGCAGACATCTTCTTCCAAGCGGGGACCACTTCCTTCTTCATCTGCTCCGCGCTCATCTCCGCTTGGCGCTGGCTTGGTCCTAGATGAAGAAGGAAGTGATCCTTGCTTGGAAGAAGATGTCGGCTGCTTTGAAGAAGACTTCACCACCTTTAACAAAACCTTCTCCGCCAGACTTCAGAAACGATGAGTACCTATTTGGGGGTTAGACTTAGGCTTTTTTTTTTTTTTTTTTTTTTTTTTTTTTTTAGATTATGGATTTATTGGGCACTCTAAAAAGGGGCAATGGGTCGTTTAGCTTTTATTAGTGTTAGGTTTATTTATTTGGGGGGGTTTAGTGGGTGGTGGGTTTTACTGTTAGGGGGTACTTAGAATTTTTTTTTAAATCAAAAGAACTGTTTAATTTAGGGCCATGCCCTACAAAAGCCCTTTTAAGGGCTATTGGTAGTTTAGCATTAGATTAGGGAATGTTTTTATTATGGGGGGACTTTTTTATTTTTATAGGGATTAGGTTTAATTTTTTTATTTTGGATAATTTTGTTTATTATTTTCTGTAATGTTAGACTTTTTATTTTGGTAATTTTAGATTAATTTATTTAAATGTAATCTTAGGTTTATTTTTCTAAGTACTTTTAGGATTTTTTATTTTAATTATAATTAATATAAATTAGGGGGCTTAGTATTTAAATTAGTTATTTGCGTTGTGGTGCTTTGGCAGATTTGGGGTTAAAGGGACATAATACTCATATGCTAAATCACTTGAAACTGATACAGTATAGCTGTAAAGAGCTGACAGGAAAATATCACCTGAGCATCTCTGTGTAAAAAAGGAAGATATTTTACCTCACAATCTCCTCAGCTCAGCAGAGTAAGTTCTGTGTAAAAAGTTATACTCAGCTGCTCCCAGCTGCAGGTAAAAAAAAAAATAAAAAATAAGAAATGAACAGCAGCCAATCAGCATCAGCAGTGCTGAGGTCATGGACTCTTTTACTGTGATCTCATGAGATTTCACTTAACTCTCATGAGATTTCATTGTTACACTGAATAGGGAAATAACATGAGAGTGCACGAGGCTCATCCTTTCAGCTGTCCTGGGACAGACATACTACAGGGAGTGCAGAATTATTAGGCAAATGAGTATTTTGACCACATCATCCTCTTTATGCATGTTGTCTTACTCCAAGCTGTATAGGCTTGAAAGCCTACTACCAATTAAGCATATTAGGTGTTGTGCATCTCTGTAATGAGAAGGGGTGTGGTCTAACGACATCAACACCCTATATCAGGTGTGCATAATTATTAGGCAACTTCCTTTCCTTTGGCAAAATGGGTCAAAAGAAGGACTTGACAGGCTCAGAAAAGTCAAAAATAGTGAGATATCTTGCAGAGGGATGCGGCACTCTTAAAATTGCAAAGCTTCTGAAGCGTGATCATCGAACAATCAAGCGTTTCATTCAAAATAGTCAACAGGGTCGCAAGAAGCGTGTGGAAAAACCAAGGCGCAAAATAACTGCCCATGAACTGAGAAAAGTCAAGCGTGCAGCTGCCAAGATGCCACTTGCCACCAGTTTGGCCATATTTCAGAGCTGCAACATCACTGGAGTGCCCAAAAGCACAAGGTGTGCAATACTCAGAGACATGGCCAAGGTAAGAAAGGCTGAAAGACGACCACCACTGAACAAGACACACAAGCTGAAACGTCAAGACTGGGCCAAGAAATATCTCAAGACTGATTTTTCTAAGGTTTTATGGATTGATGAAATGAGAGTGAGTCTTGATGGGCCAGATGGATGGGCCCGTGGCTGGATTGGTAAAGGGCAGAGAGCTCCAGTCCGACTCAGACGCCAGCAAGGTGGAGGTGGAGTACTGGTTTGGGCTGGTATCATCAAAGATGAGCTTGTGGGGCCTTTTCGGGTTGAGGATGGAGTCAAGCTCAACTCCCAGTCCTACTGCCAGTTTCTGGAAGACACCTTCTTCAAGCAGTGGTACAGGAAGAAGTCTGCATCCTTCAAGAAAAACATGATTTTCATGCAGGACAATGCTCCATCACACGCGTCCAAGTACTCCACAGCGTGGCTGGCAAGAAAGGGTATAAAAGAAGAAAATCTAATGACATGGCCTCCTTATTCACCTGATCTGAACCCCATTGAGAACCTGTGCTCCATCATCAAATGTGAGATTTACAAGGAGGGAAAACAGTACACCTCTCTGAACAGTGTCTGGGAGGCTGTGGTTGCTGCTGCATGCAATGTTGATGGTGAACAGATCAAAACACTGACAGAATCCATGGATGGCAGGCTTTTGAGTGTCCTTGCAAAGAAAGGTGGCTATATTGGTCACTGATTTGTTTTTGTTTTGTTTTTGAATGTCAGAAATGTATATTTGTGAATGTTGAGATGTTATATTGGTTTCACTGGTAAAAATAAATAATTGAAATGGGTATATATTTGTTTTTTGTTAAGTTGCCTAATAATTATGCACAGTAATAGTCACCTGCACACACAGATATCCCCCTAAAATAGCTATAACTAAAAACAAACTAAAAACTACTTCCAAAACTATTCAGCTTTGATATTAATGAGTTTTTTGGGTTCATTGAGAACATGGTTGTTGTTCAATAATAAAATTAATCCTCAAAAATACAACTTGCCTAATAATTCTGCACTCCCTGTAATATGCTGCTTAGAAATCCTTTACAATGGGATGTGGCTACTGAGGAACTTTTGAGGTAAAATATCTTTGTTTTTTACATAGAGATGTTCAGGTAATATTTTCTAGTCAACTTTTTACAGCTATGCTGCATCACTTTCAAGTGTTTAAACATTTGGGTATTATGGCCCTTTAATAGGTTAATTAGGGTACTTGCATTATGGGGGTTTGGCGGATTAGGAGTTAATAGTTTTATTAGAATTATTGCGTTGTGTGGGTTTAGTGGTTTAGGGGTTAATAGTTTTATTAGAATTATTGCGTTGTGTGGGTTTGGCGGATTTGTTGCGACGTGGGTTAATGGCGGATTAGGGGTTAATAGTTTTAATATGTACTTTGCGATGTGGGTTAATGGTGGATTAGGGGTTAATACATTTATTAGGTAGTTTGCAATGTTGGGGTTGGCAAATTAAGGGGTTAATACTTTTACTAGATAGATCATGATGTGGGTGAATGGCGGATTAGAGGTTAACAGTTTTATTAGGCATATTGCGTTTTGAGGGGTTGTCGATTTAGGGGTTAATACTTTTATTATTAGTTGCGATATGGGGGGATTGCAGATATAGGGGTTTTTATGTGTCGGTTTATTTTTGGGAGGCGGGTTAGACTTTTACGGGAGATTTTATATTTTTTTTATTTTCTTAGGCGCCGGCAGTTTCTAACGTGCCGTAAGCCAGTGGCGACTCCAGAAATGTGTATTTACACACATTTCTGGACATCGCTAGTTTATCCAACTCACGGCACTTTATGAACTGCCAGCACTGTATATGTGATACCCCGATGCGCGAGGTGAAATTACAGAATTACGGGTGGCGCAGGATTCAGCAGTTACGCTGAAGCTGGCGCTGCACATGTAATCTTGCCTACTTTCTGAGGTACCAACTGTTACGGAGCATGTACACAAGTTTATAGTTTATACTTATACTAGTCTGTTATTGGCTGATAGCTGTCACATGATACAGGGGGTCGGCAAATGGGGGTGAAAAAATAAATTTGTCAGAAAAAAAATACTCCTTATTTGAAATTCAAAGTAAGTGTTATCGCATTGTCTTTTTATGATGCACTTGTTAATTATGCAATTATATTGAATTTAATGGAAATCAAAAAATAAACTAATGTATTTCTTTAAACTGGTTCAACCAATCGAGTAGAGGCTGTCTGATGCAGAGTCAGTTTTAATTATTTGCATATGTTAAAAACATAAAAACATAGATTTTGATGGCAGTTAAAAACTATGGGCCCTATAAGTCTATCCAAATGTCCTATAAAGTGTAAACTTAATTAGTAGGACAGTCATACGATTTATCCCCCACAGTGTTTGTGCTAACCATCTATAATGGTAGTTTACTCCATGAAATAACCACCTGGGATAATGTGTTTCTCCTGAACCTGCTACCCTTCAGCTTGAGATCATGACCAAGTGATCCAATCTACCCAATTACAGTTGTCCAGAAACTTTTGTGGACATAGGCTCCCATTTATGAAGGTCTGCAAGGACAAGCGAGAAACCTTTTTGCATACCTTCTGGGCCTCCGATACAGCATTGGCTGGTGGAATAAAATTAAATAAAAGCCGTTTAAATTTAAATAAAAGGGGCAGTTATAATATAAAATACTTAAAGGGACAGTTTATCCTAAATTTGTCTCCCCTTTAATTTGTTTCCAATGATTCATTTTACCTGCTGGAGTGTATTAAATTGTTTACAAATAGCTATTTAGCCTTTCTATCAGCATTTGAAATAGCTGTTTTTACCTGTTGTATCCCTACGTATACTGAAAATCTCTATTGACAATGTAAACACAGCCACCAGAAGACATTACACTCCCAGTGGAGAGCTGGAGATATAAAGTTCTAAAATGTTAATTTTTAATTGTTCTTTCAAAGCATTGCATAGAGACAGAGATAAGAAAGGGAAGCATTTGAGTGATAAGGTAAATATGTCTGATCTCTCTGTAAGCTTAGCCTATTTTAATGGGTTGTGCTTTCAAATAGCAAATTCAACTACTTAATTTAAAAAAAGAAACCTAAATGTGCAATTTATCATACATTTCATACCCTGCAGTTGGTATAACAAGTTATTGGGAACACATTAAAAGGAAGCCAATTTTACACTACACTATCCCTTTAATTATGTAGATGTGTACAGTAGAATTGAATAAGCTAAGAAGACAATGCAATAGTACTACAAATTAGTAGTACTTTTTTCTGCTAAATTTGAAAGTTAATTTTATTTTCCCTCCCTATGTATCATGTGACAGCAATCAGCCAACCCGAAAACAAATTTACATATTTACGGTGTACTTTTGGACATGCTCAGTAGTTGCTGTTGCCTCACAAAGTGTGCGTGTGCATTCTGACAATTGATTAAAATTGGAAAGTTTCATTTTTAAATTGCATGTTCTATCTGAATCATTAAAGTTTAAAATACCATAGAACATGATGAGATCTGTACATATCCTAAAAGAGCTAATTAAGTAAAAATAGTTTGCATAAAAAAAATGGTTTAAAAATTGCTGGCAAGTATTTTAAAATAATTTTCAAAAATAAGCAAAATTACTAAAATAGCAATGCTATCTGGAGTAGTCTGATCCACCCCCATCAGTGTTTAGCATCAGAAACACAGGCATTGTATTTCAACTGAGTTCACAGTAGCTTATTTGCTTCTAGGCATGCTCCAGCAAATAATGAGTGTTTAAAGGGACATTAAACCCAAAAATTTTCTTTCATGATTTAGACAGAGAATACAATTTTAAACAACATTCAAATTTACTTCTATTAGCTCATTTGCTTTATTCTTTAGATATCCTTTGTTGAAGGAATAGAAATGCACATGGGTCAGCCAATCACATGAAGCATCTATGTGCAGCCACCAATCAGCAGCTACTGAGCCTATCTAGATATGCTTTTCTTGAAAGAATATCAAGAGAATGAAGCAAATTAAATAATAGAAATAAATTAGAAAGTTGCTTAAAATTGTATTCTCTATCTGACTCATGAAAGAAAAATTTGGGGTTTAATGTCCCTTTAAGTCCGCATTATACCAATTCAAAAGTGAATATAGATGCAGCCATAAAAGGAATTAAGTAGGGGGAGTTAGAGCTGTACAATTCGGAAACTTAAATGAAAGGGTTAATGGTGAGACACTGCAGTATACATTTGCAGGTAAAGTAATTAAAGTACATATTATTATATTTTGTCTCTATCCGAACTTGTTTTATGTCCCTTTAATTTTGACTTTAGTATACCTTTAATGTTCAGTAGGAATTTGCAGCCAGAAAATAATCAACCAAAGAGTGTCTGCCAGCCAATGAGCATTAGTAGGGTATACACAACTGATACAGCTGTTTTTGTTTCAATTTCAATCCAAAAAGTGTTACTTCAGATTTTTTCTTTCAGCCTCCCCCCCCAAAAAAAAATATCATATTTATCTGCTGCTCTTTCATTACATATTTTTAGTACAGTGTCCGTTTTAAGGCTAGCGTTAAATGAGTTTAGAAGCTTGTTTTATCGACTGTAAAATTAATGAAACTCAGCTCTGCAGGAGTCACTGTGTATCCTACACTAGAGCCAGCACAGCCGCTATCTGTTAGACGCACAACTTACCTAAACAGGAAATCAATGACAAAAGTGACACATTTGAATACGATTCCTAAGATTACATAGGGATGGCAGCATAAATGGTGCTGAACATAGAGTTGTTCTAGAAAATAGTATCTCTGTCCTTTTACGCTGACATTTTGTATTTTGTACAGGAGGTATACAGTGTGAAATGTAGATCATGTACCAAGGAAATGCACATTGGTTTCATGTAGTGCACATTTTATCTAAATATCAGTTATGTTTTGGTCATGGCCACGTCAAAAGCTTTTTACATCATCACTTGTATAAGCTGGATGCAGTCAGAGTGCACAAAATAACTTGTTCAGAACTGCCAAGCCAGGGATGCCTTTGCGATACTTTTTATATTGATGCAACACATCTCATTTATTTATAAGCTTGGGTGCTCCAAAGACTTAATTTATGTAGCACAATATTATGAAAATTAAAATATTGTAAGCAGTGGGATTGCCGGGGGGGGGGGGGGGTATCCCATGACATACCCATTCCCACCTATGGCACACCCTGACCATGACACACCTGGTTCTGCCACTGACATAGTGACCTGCCCACAAAGTACAGGTGGGCCTTCAGGAAGCTACCCCTATATGCTGGTTCTGGAGACACCGCTAGAATCAAGAATTACATCCCATAGGGCAAGCTGCTAATCTCTGTCCGTTCCTAGCTGAGAGCTTATGGGCTTTTATTCGTTTCAAGAAGCATATCTATTTAATCAGGCTCACTTGTCCCACGGTCCCTGCAATTTGCAGCATTTTGGAAACCCAGGTTACAGATTTTGCTTTTTGACCTCTCTAGGGAATGTGAGAAAAAAAGCAACACAATTTCTACACAAAAGCAGGAGGTATTTAATGTCCTTTAAAGGGACATTAAACCCAAAATATTTATTTCATGATTCAAATAGGGACTTCAATTTTGAACTGCTTTCCAAATTACTTCTATTATCAAATTAGCTTAATTCTCTTTGTATTCTTTGTTGACGGAGCAGCAATGCACTACTGGGACCTAGAAGAACACATTAGGAGAACCAATGACAAGGTTCAAATATGTGCAGCCACCAATGAGCAGCTAGCTCCCAGCAGTGCTTTGCTGCTACTAAGCCTAACTAAGTATGCTTTTCAACAAAGGATAATAAGAGTAAGAAGCAGATTAGTTAATGGAATTAAATTGGAATGTTGTTTAAGATTGAATGCCCTGTCTGAATTGTGTAAGAAACATTTTTTTATTTCATGTCCCTTTAAGTTGTTTAAAAGCTCATCATAAAGACCACACGCAGATAACGTCAGCTCCATTCCTTGTCCAGTAACAGTTGAAAAGGTGCTAGATACTGAACTGATAGAATAATGCTACTGTAGTTCAAAAATGGTTAAAGGAATATTACACTCAAAACTTAATTCGACATAAAAGGTTTAATTATGCACAACAAAAAATGTTTGCAGTGCATTTTCATTTTCTATTTTGCCTGCTTTTCCAGTAATTTAAATGTGAAACATGTAGTTTCCTTAATACAGGTGGTGAGAGTCCACAATCCATTACTCCTGGGAATTACTCTTCCTTACCACGAAGAATAGGCAAAAATTACCAAACCCCAAGAGCCTTATAAAGTCGAGTCCCCCGAACACATTTCTTTCATTATTAGGTGTGCTTATTGTAAAAAGGCTGAGTTATCTGCTCCAGCTCATTTATGTAACTCCTGTTCAAATTTATCAATGCAATCAGACTGACTTAATGCTGCTTCTTTGGGTATTAATCCTCCTTCTGTTTGTTCATTACTGGAGAATGTTAATTATGTTTCACCCAGTGTGAAAAGATTAATCAATGCTGCAGTTTTGGAGGCACTGGAGGCTCTCCCACCTTCAAACAAGTTTAAAATGTCTGTTCAGAATTGAACTTCTACTAGTACTATGTGCCGTGAAGCCAGGGATACTGTTGTCTTCAGATGTTAAAGTTTTGTCTGGTGATGAGGAGTCTTCATCTGATGTTGAACCTGATATTTCCTCTTTTTTGTTTTAAATTGAACATATTCATTCTATTTTGAATGTGGTCTTAATTACTTTAAAGACCCTATGATTTCTGATGATAAGCCTTGTAATCATTTAAATTCTGTTTTTAAGACTGTTGTTAAACTCCCTGAGATTTTTCCTATTCCTGATGCTGTCTCTGACATGATTTCTAGGGAATGGTCTAAGCCAGGTACTTGTTTTAATACTCTTGCAAAGTTTAAAAAGTTATATCCTTTATCTGCTGCTAATATTGAACTGTGGGAAACAGTTTCCTAGGATGATGGGGCCATTTCCACTCTAGCTAAACATACTACTATCCCTTTGATAGATAATATGTCTTTTTTTTTTTTTTTTTTTTAAATAAAGGTTTTTTATTGAGGTATTCAAAATATACATCAAGAGGTAAGACTTAAACATTCTAAAGACATAAAGTTTTCAGTACAAACTAAGAGGTTACAACTCCATTAACATCAAATTTGACAAAAATATCGTATTGGTATACCTGGAAAAAGGAGGATACATATATTCATAAGGTACTGTGCAGGTCATTATTTTACTTTAGATATGATGAAAGGTAGTCAAGGGTAAAGTTAAGTCTGTATGGTAAGGACCTCAGTTTTTGTATAATAAATTAGATTATGGTAACTACTACTCAGGTATTGTATAAACTAAATGAGAAATTATATTGTTGCGGGAACTAATTTTAAAGTGAATATATGATGAGCGTAGTTAGTGAGAAGATAAATGGGGTAAGGGGATGCAGCGGGCAAGAGCCGCTCAGAAAAGGGTAGGGAGGTGTTTGGAGAGTACAATCCAGTCAGCTAAGAGTACATAGAAGGGAGTAGAAAGTGTGACTAGAAGTTGGTAATGGAGGAACAGATATGAGTGAGAATTGGATAATACTAATCTTTGATGCTGTGACTAGGGCTACTCTTATAAAAATGTGAGGCGAAGTGTAGATGGGGGGGAGAATTTTTCAGATATATATGGTGCTGTGTGTATCTAAGAGCAATTACACCTGAGAACAATTATAGGGAGCTAGTGGCATTACCGCTTATCTACAGAAATGTTATAACCGGGAGTAATATCGGGAATCATACAACAAAGTAAACCTTGCATTTCTATAGTTCCCATCCTTACATATAGGAGATTTGTGTCACATAGGTTAGTCAACTAGGTTGCAATGTCATGTCCTGCTGCTAGCTAAGTGCACTGGAGAGGATAGTAGCTATGTGAACACTTCCCTTTTAACATACGTAGGTAGGCTCTTCCAACCTTTGCGTCCCTCATTATACACATGTCACCCTTAGACCTATCCACTTCTAGAATAGTAGAGGATGGGGGGGTTAGATACTTAACTCAGTCACTTTTGGACCGTAACATGTAGAGTATGGAGGGGGGGAGTACCAGTTATAAGAGAAGGGCGTATGTAATTTTGATGGTAATAATATGTAGGTATATGATAAGAGCCCCTCTTGTTAAATTATTTGAGAGGGTCCTAATTGTGAAGGAGCTACTATCAATGACAGAAAGGGAGATATATATGAGGGCTACAGCTTCAAGGCTTAGGAGCTTAGGATTATCAGAGCGGTTCTGCCTAGATGTAACATAATGTGTAAGGTATGTACAGAGTATTCAACATTAATACAGAGCCTCAAGATTACTTTTAATGCAAGTAGGACCCAGTCAAGTATAGCTAGAGTCACCCTATGGCTGAATGCTGGTATGTCAGTGAGGGCAGATATAACATTTGGGAAAAGTGGGTCAGTCTGGCAAGTCCCTGCAATAACATAGATCCGCAGCAACATAGACCATCTTTCCCATGCAAGACATATTATTCAGAGATGTCTAAGACAAATATTTTGGGATTAGCTAAAGGGGCTAAGACATATAAGTTAACATGAGAGCGGAGAAATATAACAGTCTAATGTACATATAGACCACAAGTAAAACTAAAGCTCAGCGCAGTTCCTATATGGCATACTTTTCCTAATACACAAGAACCACAACACAAATAAAAAAGCAACAACAACAAAAAGAACTTGGATGAGAGGCGTCTCGCCATATATTAGTTACGATGTCCTTATCTTTAAGAGTCAGCCCACACCAACACTCATACGGTGCCGCTGTAGTCTATTATGAACCCGCTTGACAGTTCCTGCTTCCAAAGTGTGTTGGGGTGAAGCTCTCCTAGCTAAGTGGGTCATGTCATGTGCTATCAGGCTAATAAGCCGATAACGAGTAGGCCCCGATCTCCGACCAGAGGAGCCGGCCCCATCTCCCAGGCCGGAAGCCGGAGGCAACCGGTCAGATGCCTGCATCTCTCCACAGCGCAAGAAAGGAACTGCCATCGGTCGGATAGGTTGAGCACATGTGGCTGGTACAGTAAACTTGAGAACTGGTAGGACTGGCAGATCCGCACTCACGAGTAGATGTTGCTGGGTGTACTCATCGTAGGAGGGTGGTGTGCTGGGTAGGCTGCAAACAGCGCCATCTGCATCGCTAATTCTTTGACCGTAGCTTGGGATATCGTCAGACTCCTCTCTTTGTAGTTGTAAGCACTGCTGCTCTGGGGATATGCCCTCCGTTAACTCTGTGGGGACTGAGTCTCTTTCAGTAAGGTATCCGATGTGATCCTGTTCTGGTATGCCTCTGATAATGGTAGTAATCTCGTCGAACCATCTGTCTGCCCTGCTTACAAGATCCTTCAGTATGGTATGCATATCTATGTGTTCCATAGCGAACTAGTATGGTGACTTTATTGTACTCTGCTATCTGGGGGGGTATTAGTATTGTTGATAGTTGAAGGCCGGCGCCGCTTCTTGTGACGATGGAATTCTAGTCTTCAAATCACACTGAAACTAGGATTTACTGATGCCCAGTAGTACTCGCCGTTGCCAAGGATCAAATACAATCGCTAGAGATCAGTAGTTTGGCAGGGATCAGACAAAATTGAATTAAAAGTTTAAATTAGATCCAGAGCTGCTGAACAGTGCGACCTGTCATGGCGCCGGCTAGACACGCCCCCCCAGATAATATGTCTTTTAATGACCCACTGAACAGAAAATTAGAGTATTTTCATTGAAGGACTTTTTTTACAAGCAGGATATTTTCTTAGGCCAGCCATTTCTATAGCTGATGCTGCTGCTTCTGCTTTTTTGGAACAGTTTTCTAATGACTCTCTAAGTGAAAATCTTTTGGGTCTACTTAGAAATGCTATTTTTTTTTTATTTGTAATGCTTTGTTTGATACAATGAAGATTAATATCAAAAGCATGTATTTGGCAATCCTTGCCAGGAGAGCCTTATGGCTTAAATTCTGGTCTGCTGACATGGTGTCAAAATTCAGATAATTGTCTCTTTCCTTTCAGAAAAAGAAACTCGTTCTGATTTAGGGGCTGATTTATAAAGTGTCTGGTGGACATGATCCGCTGTAGTGATCATGTCCGCCAGACATCGATAAATGCTGGTGCACTGCTTGTGCAATGCTGCCCCCTGCAAATTTGCGGCCAATTGGCCGCTAGCAGGGGTTGTCAATCAACCTGATCGTATGTGATCAGGCAGATTGATGTCCGCTGCCTCAGAGGTGGCATACTAGTTAAGTAGCAGTGGTCTTAAGAGCATTGGGGCCGACACTGTGGTTGGTAAATCGGCACCTTAGACTCTATAATATCTACTTTTACTGGAGGTACAAGAAGTCTAGAGGGAAATCTAAAGTTTTCAATTGTTTTGTTCCTTTTATCAGAATAAGGAACAAAAGAATAACTCTTCTGCTCAGAAGCTTCTGAAAGAGGCTTAACCTGCCCCCTACCAGAACTTCTGGATAGGGGGCTGCACCTTCATACAGTTTTGGTAGTAGAGAGATTTCTTAGCCTGCTTTGACTTGCTCCAGTTAGCACTAGAGCTACAGATTGAGCAAGAAGTGCCTCTTCTTGCTCAATCTGTAGCTCTAGTGCTAACTGTAGCAAGTCAAAGCAGGCTAAGAAATCTCTCTACTACCAAAACTGTATGAAGGTGCAGCTCCCTATCCAGAAGTTCTGGTAGGGGGCAGGTTAAGCCTCTTTCAGAAGGCATGGTTTCAGAACAAGTCCTCCCAGAGGAAGGTTTTTTCTGTCCAATATTCTAAGGAGTCCTTTAAATGCTCAAGTTTTTTCCAGTCTGTCTCAGATCAGGAAGCTATGGGAGTGATTGTGCCAGTTACTTTGCATGAACAGGGGATGACATTTTATTCAATTCTCTTCATTGTTCCAAAGAAGGAAGGCACTTTCAAACCAGTTATAGATCTGAAAGTGTCTTAAATTCTCTTATGGGCAAAAACCAATTCCTGTCTAGTCTCTGCAATTCATGTTCCAGGAGTGAACAACAGGGAAGTGAATTTCTCAGTCGTCAATCTATACAACCAGTGGAGTGGTCTTTTCACCAGGATGTGTTTAATCAGATTGTGGGTCTTTGGGGTCTCTCAGAGATAGATCTGATGGCTTCCGTTTGAACAACAATCTTCCCAGGTACTTTGAGAGGTCTAGGGACTCTCAAGCAGAGTTTGTGAATGTTCTAGTAGCTCATTGGTCATTTCAGCTTGATTATCTGTTTCCTCCTCTGATACTTCTACCCATAGTTATCTCCAAGATAAGCCTAGAGAAATCTTCAGTAATCCTGATTGCCCCAGCTTGGGTTCACAGAATTTGGTATGCAGATCTGGTTTTAATGTCGAGCTGCCCTCCTTGGCCTCTTCCTTAAAGGTCAAACCTTCTATCTCAAGATCCCTTTTTTCATCTGCATCTCAAGTCTCTAAACTTGATGACATGGAAATTGAACGGTCAGTCCTTAGACATAGAGATTTCTCTTATTCAGTGATTGAAATCTTAATTCAGGCCCATAAGCCTGTAACTAGGAACATTTATCATAAGATCTGGAAGGCCTTTATTTGTTGGTGTATGGTTAATGTTTTTTTCCTGGCAATCTTTCAGATTTCCTAGGATTCTGCAATTTCTACAGGATTGTCTGAATAAAGCCTATCTACCAGTTCTCTGAAGGGGCAGATTTCTGCCCTTTCAGTGTCGTTTCAAAGGAATTTTGCTAATCTTCCTGATATTCATGGTTTTGTTCAGGCTTTGGTTTGTATTAAAGCTGTAATCAAGTAGACTTCTCCTCCATGGAATGTTAACTTTGTGTTAAGGGTTTTGCAGTCTCCTCCTTTTGAACCCAGGCATAAGGTGGATATTAAGCTGCTTTCTTAGAAGGTTTTATTCATTTTGACCATCTCTTCTACTAGAATAGTTTCTTAGTTATCTGCTCTTTCCTGTGATCCTCCTTATCTTATTTTTTTGAAGGGGAGACACATTTAATGTAGGAAATTGACAAATAATACAGTAGCTAATGACAACCCCCTAATATTTTACAGTTTGATACAGTTTGGTACAACAACATTCTTAATAAAAATCAACTTCATTAAACTTTCTGCAAATCCATTAATTTTATTTCTCATTTAACGGACAACTAAACACAATACAATTGAATAATAATAAAAAATCATAATAAAGAGACAATGCAAAAGCACTGTTTGAATTTCAAATGAGTAGTAGATTTTATTTTTCTGACAAATGTCAGTTACATTTTCCTTTCTAATGCATCATGTGACAGCAATCAGCCAATCACAAAAGGCATATACGTATATCCTGTGGCTTTTGCTTATGCTCAGTTGGAACTTGTGCATATAAATAGATAGTGCACATTTAGGTAATAGAAGGGTATTGGAAAGTTGTTTAAAATTGTGTGTTCTATTTTAATCATAAAAGTTTAATTTTGACTTGACTGTCCCTTTAAATTGTGGGAATGAAGACATTAAGGTGTCAGATACATCAAAATTATTAACTAAAAAAAAGAGTACAAGAGTACAATATTAAATGTTTCAAATTAAGATTTTACATGGAAAAAGGGGAACATTTTGGAAAAAACATGGAAATAAGAGCAGATAAACAAGGGAGCCTGGGAAACTGTAAAATCCCTGGAAATAAGGGAGGATTGGTAAACCCTAGTGATATTAATCCATTCATGAACTAATTTCTATCTGTCCCTTATTGGCCATAGAATATTAGATAGGGTCTTTTAAAGGATCATGCCTAGGGACTGCAAAACAAAAACATATATATTTTTGTGTATATGCTGTGTCCCTTTAACATTTTTTGTATAGGTTGTAGACAACAGCCACAGTTTTTGTATTAAATGATCAGAAGAGTACACATATTAAGGGAACTTGTCCTAAAGGCAACTTTTGCAACAGATTTCTGCACAAATGTAATTTTGCCACATGTAATTAAAGTCAGTGCTGATGAGCATCGCCCACTCTTAGACTGAGCCTGCTGTGACACACTCCAGGCTTCTAAATTGGTCTGTTTTTTTTCTATACTGTGTTTACTTCCTCTGAATATGGCAACACAGCATTTAACATTATGAGATTCTTATAATTGTTTCTTGGGCTTAATTCCTGCTAGCAGGTCTTGTGTAAATGGGCTAATGAGAAATCTCCATGTGATTTGTTAGACTCTCTTCAAGATGCTCTGTAAATTAGGTCAAATATAAACACATGGGAATGTAAATGCCGTTTGATTTCCATATTATCAGTTAACATCAAAAGCTAAGATGTCATCTACATAGTGTAAAGTAATTTGGAAGCAATGTAATATTACAGTAGCAACTGTGTCTTCTTGAGACCTTTTATTTAAACTCTTGGCTGCCCCAGGGGGCTGCAATTCATTGTGACACAATACATTGCAGCTCTCTGGAGACCAAAGGGTTAAAGTGACATTGAACATAAAATTGAATTCCTATGTAAAATGTTTAATTAAGGGAAATTAAAAAAAAATGTAGTATATTTCCATCTTTTTGTTGCAGTGCCCTATCATAGTTAAATATGACAACATTCTGCACAGTGATTTGTTAGCTCTGATCAAAAATATTAATTGCACCAGGCTTTTTAATAACTGCAAAACCATGTAAATTAGATATACAAAATGATAAAGGTACATTAGTTTCTTTTGCAGTGCAGATTATATAGGCTACACGCTTAATGCTTCTTTAACACTATAATAACACATTGATTTTAAAAGGAACATGAAACCAAATTCTTTTCTTCCATGAGTCGAATAGAACATACAATTTTAAACAACTTTCCAAGTTCCTTCTATCTAATTTGCTTGATTCTCTTTGTATCCTTTTTTGAAAAGCATACTTAGGTAGGCCCAGGAGCATCAGTTCACAACTGGGAACTAGCTGCTGATTGACTCGCCAGATGAGTCCTGCTAGGTCCCAGTTGTGAATTGTGACTCTGGAGCTGACATTTGCAGGCATTAAACACAATTATATTGCAATAGAAATATTTAACGCATTAGATAATTTTCTTTTTCTATTTAATTCATCCATTTATTAAATAATATCCTAAATTTGATGCAGTTAAATTATGCTTTATTGCATATTAATTAAATTCTTAAAAGCTAATTTACAGGTGAGTACAGTCTTGCAAGCATCACAAGTGCTGTTAAAACAGGCATCCGTTGCTAAGTCATTCTGTTTGTGGAGTGAGACCTAATGTCCAAGGCTCAGGTAGCCATAACACAATTTACTTGCAATGACAGAAGCCTGTTTGATATTTAATAATTTCCAGCCCTTATGTGTATAAAACGAGGTATAAAACAGTTAAGGTGCTGGTATAGAGACAGTGCAGAAAATTGTAAAGCTAGAAATATTTAGCAATTTAATAGACACATACAGTGGGGCAAAAAAGTATTTAGTCAGCCACCAATTGTGCAAGTTCTCCCACTTAAGAAGATGAGAGAGGCCTGTAATTTTCATCATAGGTATACCTCAACTATGAGATACAAAATGTGGAAACAAATCCAGACAATCACATTGTCTGATTTGGAAAGAATTTATTTGCAAATTATGGTGGAAAATAAGTATTTGGTCAATATCAAAAGTTCATCTCAATACTTTGTTATATATCCTTTGCTGGCAATGACAGAGGTCAAACGTTTACTGTAAGTCTTCACAAGATTGTCACACAGTGTTGCTGGTATGTTGGCCCATTCCTGCATGCAGATCTCCTCGAGAGCAGTGATGTTTTGGGGCTGTCGCTGGGCAACACGGACTTTCAACTCCCTCCAAAGGTTTTCTATGGGGTTGAGATCTGGAGACTGGCTAGGCCACTTCAGGACCTTGAAATGCTTCTTACGAATGATCCCAAGAACACTGTTGCCCGGGCGGTGTGTTTGGGATCATTGTCATGCTGAAAGACCCAGCCACATTTCATCCTCAATGCCCTTGCTGATGGAAGGAGGTTTGCACTCAAAATCTCATGATACATGGCCCCATTCATTCTTTAATGTACATGGATCAGTCGTCCTGTTCCCTTTGCAGAGAAACAGCCCCAAAGCATGATGTTGCCACCCCCATGCTTCACAGTAGGTATGGTGTTCTTTGGTTGCAACTCAGCATTCTCTCTCCTCCAAACATGACGAGTTGTGTTTCTACCAAACAGTTCTACTTTGGTATTATCTGACCATATGACATTCTTCCAATCCGCTTCTGGATCATCCAAATGCTCTCTCTCATACTTCAGATGGGCCCAGACATGTACTGGCTTAAGCAGGGGGACACATCTGGCACTGCAGGATCTGAGTCCCTGGTGGCGTAGTGTGTTACTGATGGTAGCCTTTGTTATGTTGGTCCCAGCCCTCTGCAGGTCATTCACTAGGTCCCCCCGTGTGGTTCTGGGATGTTTGCTCACCGTTCTTGTGATCATTTTGACCCCACGGGGTGAGATCTTGCATGGAGCCTCAGATCGAGGGAGATTATCAGTGGTCTTTTTTTTTTTTTCATTTCAGAATTTTTTCCACCTTTAATGTGACCTATAAACTATGCAACTCAATTGAAAAACAAACTGAAATCTTTTAAGTGAAGGGAAGTAGAAATAAAAAAATATTCCTCTAAGTACACTGAGCAAGGAGTCCACGTCTGGTCCCCCCTTTTTCCCATAGGGAGACTAAATACATATAGAGAGAAGTGTACTCACAGGAACAAAGTTGTTTGTTCCTGTGAGTGAACTTTTCTTTGTCTGTGTATGTATGTATATATATATATAAATAACCATCTTGATGGCATCAGCTATGGTAACACTTTGTACATATATAAGAAGCAGAAAAGAAGGTCTGCATGAAAATGTGCAAACTAAATTGTCATTTGTTTATTACCATCAAGGACAATTTTAACTATAGACAAAGTACCCAGTTATCTTTTCCAAATCTTATCTTTTTGCACCACGCAGGGTCAAAGCATTGTACATCACATAATCTCATAACAAGGAAAACCAAATTCTATACTAAAATTAGTAATTTTCTCAAAGATCGATTTAACTGCTGGATTTTAAATTCTTCCTTATCCCCTGAGCGGGGAGGACAACACATAGACAAACAGACAGATAGACAACACACCGAAAAGGGGGAAAAAAAAGAAAAGGAGAGACAGAAAAGAAAAAGAAAAAAAAACAAACAAAAAAAACTCCCAACTCCCCCACCCCTCTGCAGCCCACCCACCGTTTATTTTCAAAGACCCTCAATCCATGACTGTGGAAAAACATCTAATAATGTCAATTCAGCAAAACTAATTGATTGCAAAAATGGGTAAAGAATCAGTTTTTTGCTTTATATTTCATTTTTTATTTGTTTTATTTATTATGTTGTCTTTTTATTTTCAAATAAAAATGATATAACAGAAAGAAAAGATCATAACAAATACATCTCTGTCAATTAAGAATATTACAAAATTAACAATGTCACGTTATAAAAGTATAACTCTAAAAGGCATAACCCAAATGTCCTTCGCCATTTTCTTCTTTTTCATCTTGTGCTGAGAGTCCAGGATTTTATGAAAGATAAAGATTTCAAAAATAGTAGTGGGAGAGCAAACCCTGTTTGTGTCCAAAGTGGGCATATGGGTAAATTAACTAAGGAATCTAATGGTGACATCAATTTTGCAGCAATACAGAGATTATACATCAAAAACTGTGCTAGAGGATACTAAAAGGATAGAACAGAAAAGTAAGGAAAGAAAGTAAATACGTTAGCTCAAGATGAGATAAGTGCTGCACTCACTCCAAATCAATTTGGTTCGTGCTAGTGTTCACTCGTATTGTTAATAAGGTCTCTTTTTGGTATCTAATTATCGTGTCTGTGATGTATCAGGCAGTAGGTCACTAAACGGGTCTTTGCATGGTTACTCATTTAATACCAGTCTAAATGTTACTAAAGGTGAAGGACTCCCATAAAAATTGCATATCTTGATAAAAGGGGATTTGCCCTATTCTAAGATAGTGTAGCCTTTCCAGTGTTAAGTTCCTGTGCACTAGTGTTTTCCAATATTGTTGGCTAGGTATCTGTGTAGATTTCCACTTTTTTGGGATCAATTGATTGGCTGCATTAAGCATTATTTGGTATAGGCGACGTCTTATTTTGAATTTGATGTTAGGTGGGTGAAAGAGTAAGACTAGTTCTGGACTGAGGGCCAGTTGTGTATTCAGTACTGTATTGATGCTACTAAAGATCATAGACCAATATGATTTTATATGTTCACACTCCCACCAGATGTGGGATAAATGTCCCTCTTGAGGGCATCCCCTCCAGCAGGATCCAGATGATTGCTTAAAAATATATTTGATTTGCGCCGGGGTAAGGTACCACCTCATCATTATTTTAATATTGGTCTCTTTTGAGTGTATGGAGTGAGTAGAGCGATAGAGGTTCTCAAACCTATGGAGCCAAATTTTTTAATTAGTGTTTATGCCAAGTTCTCTGTCCCATTTGTATGTATATGATGGCAGGAGAGGGAAGGTGTTGGAGAGGATGAGTTTATGTAGTTTAGAGATCTTTCCAGTGATATTTTCCTTTGAAATGCAAATTTGTTCGAAGGGGGTCAATTGGCGCGTTAGGTTTTCCCTATATTTGTGTGTTAATATGTAATGTCGCAGTTGATGAACCTTTAGCCAGGATGCCAAGAAGGGGTGTCCTAGAGAGTCCAGCTGGGGCTTAGTCTTAACAATGTGTGTGTTATCTGTCAGAGTGTATAGTGGAAGGTTTTTAATAGGGTGCAAGAGGTGTGGAAAGGTTTGGTTCATGCCTGGGGGAAACTCAGAATTATCTAGGAGAGTTGTAAGTGGGGAGTGCCAGGATGAAATCTTGTTTGGGGATTTACATATCTTCCTCCAGTCAGACCAAGTTTCGTTGGTGATTGAGGAAGTCGAGATGGAGTATTTATTGGTATATGCCGGATTCCAACACACTCTATTTAAATTGTGTGAGGCCGTTAGTGCATTTTCAATTTGTAGCCATCTTTTAGCGTTGGAGTCTTCTGATTTACACCAATCAGAAATTCTCTGTAGGGATATTGCTAGTTTATATGACTGCAGATGAGGGACACCTAGTCCTCCTTCGATGGGAGGTTTGAATAATGTATTTTTATTGATTCTTGGGGGCCTCCGTCTCCATATATAGTCATTAATGATTTTCTGTAAGGTATCGAGGTCTTTTCGAATGCCTGGGATGGGGACTGTCTGAAGGATGTACAAGACTTTAGGGAGTAAAGTCATTTTAGTTGCATTAATTCTGCCTAGCCAAGAGATATTCTTGGGGAGCCAGGTGGTCGTGAGTGTTTTGAATTCTGTAATTAGGTTGCCGTAATTATAGAGATGTAGAACAGATTTATTTGGTGTAATGCGAATACCTAAATATTTTAAATATTTTGTCTGCTGTTTAAGGGGGCATGATGAATTTAGGGTTTCTAAGGAATGTCCTGGGAGATTTATAGGCAGATATTCTGATTTGGTTATATTTACTAGGTAATTTGAAACAAGTCCAAAGCGCTCCAATTCCGAGATGGTTAATTGGAGAGAGGAGAGGGGGTTTGTAAGCGTGAATAGTAGGTCATCTGCAAAAATAGCTAATTTGTGCGTTTGATTGTCTATATCTATACCATGAATGTCCCTATTTAACCGTATTTTGATGGCTAGAGGCTCTAGAGAAAGAATGAAGAGGAGGGGGGACAGGGGACAGCCCTGCCTAGAGCCGTTTCTAATTTCAAATGAGTCAGAGAGAGTGCCATTTATTTTTATCTGTGCCGTGGGGTTGGTATACAACGTCAGTATTTTTTTAATAAAAGAGTCTGGGAGATGGAATCGTCTCAAGGTCTCCTGTAGGTATGTCCAGTCTAGTCGGTCGAAAGCTTTTTCAGCGTCAGTCGATAAAAATACAGTCGGGATTCTGTTTTGTGTGATATACTCTAGAAGGTTAAGGATTCTGACCGTATTATCTTTTGCTTCCCTGTTGGGTACAAACCCAACCTGGTCTTGGTGGATTATTGAAGGTAGGATCTGGTTCAGGCGAGTGGCAAGGATCTTGGCATAAAGTTTAAGGTCAACGTTAAGTAATGAGATCGGTCTAAAGTTTGCTGGTGAAGTTGAGGGACAGAGATATTGGCTTGTAGCATATTGTCGGGGAAAGGGTGGGTTTCTGTGATCGAATTAAATAGGGTTGTTAAGTGTGGGACTAGATGTCTTGCAAATGTTTTATAATATAAACCTGTAAAACCGTCTGGGCCTGGGGCTTTGTTCTGTTTAAGTTGTTTTATCGCGTCTTGTACTTCTGTTGGACGAATAGGTTGGTCAAGAAGTGTGTATTGGTCAGGAGTTATTTGTGGGATTGTTATCTCATCTAAGTAGTGGCAACATAGACGTAAATGAGAGTGGGAGCGTCTGTTAGGGAAGAGATTGTAAAGTTTATGATAGAATTTTTTAAAATCATCTGCTATGGTGTTGGTGTCTTCTATTTGTTTGCCCTGAGGTGTCGTGATAGAGTGGATATATGTGCTCTGCTGTTGTTTTTTAAGAGCTCTGGCTAGAAGCCGACCTGGTTTATTTCCCTCTGTGTAAAATTTTTGTTGGAGTAATAAAACAGCTGTCTCTGTGAATTAATCTGCAGGATTGAATTTAGATTTTCTCTTTTATTTTTAAGTTGTTGCAATATCGAATCATCAGAGGGATTGACCTTATGTGCGTAATCTAGCTTAGCAATGTCCTTGGAAAGGAGTTCTACCTCTTCCCTGCTCTTTCTCTTTATTTGTGCTTTGGTTTTGATAAATTCCCCCCTTATAGTACATTTATGAGCTTCCCAAAGGGTAGCGATGTCTACATCCGGGGTATTATTTAATAAAAAATAAGATTTTATATGTTTTGAGAAGAGTTTTATCTGCACGGGGTCTAGTAAGATAGAGTCGTCTAGCCTCCATTGAAAAGCTCGGAGTGGAGCAGAGGGCCATTGTATTGTGCAAGACACTAGGGAGTGGTCTGACCAGGATGTGTGTGTGATATGTGATTGTTTGGTGTGGGATAAGACCAGATGGTCTACTAGAATATAATCTAGTCTTGAGTAATTTCGGTTGGGATGGGAGAAAAAGGTGATGTCTGATTTTTGGGGATGGAAGTATCTCCACACATCATGCAAACCTAAAGCCCTAAATTTCTTCCAGATATTAATCAAGTTTGGTGTTTTAGTTCTAGTACCTGGATTTGAGCAATCTACAGTAGGATCTAACGGAAAATTTAAGTCTCCCGAAAGTATCAGGGATCCCTTGCTTTCTTTATATATCACGTCTGTAATTGTGGATATGAATTTGTCTTGGTGAGAGTTGGGGGCATAGACATTCACCAGTGTCACTGGCTTCCCAAACAATAGCCCCCTTAGACAGATGTACCTTCCCTCTTTGTCTGAAACTATATGTGTCTTGGTGAAGGGGACGGATTTATGGATTAGGATGCTAACGCCATTAACTTTTTTATTCGGGTTGGTACTATGAAAGTGTTGAGGGTAATGCGGGGAAAAGTATTTAGGGATATTTTTTTATTTAAAGTGGGTTTCTTGGAGCATTAAGATGTGGCCCCCTTTGCTGTGTAGGTCTTTTATGGCCATTCTTCTTTTATTGGGGCAGTTTAGACCCTTCGCGTTTTGTGTGATAATAACTAGATCTTGTGACTTGTGCTTATTCATTGGTGTAGCGTGGGAAAAGAAGAGCTATGAGACCTATTCAGAGCGAGAGACAGTATGAGTGTTTCAGAGCGAGCACAGCACCTAATGAGAGCGAGATTAAAGAATTCACAGGGAAAAAGAAAAGAAAGAAAAGTACAAAATATAAACAATACATTTTTAACGTCCATCTTAACTTACAGGAGAAAATCTCCCAACTGAGTGAAAACAAGAATATAGAATTATACAATTTTAACAGTTAACTATAAATTAACAAGCAAGTCCTCTTAATGAGGACTGCACAGGGAACAAGGTGGATATTACCTTAATATGAAGGGATAGACCTGCAGTCTATGTGGGAACTGTTGTAGTGCAATACTCATGAACGCCCCAGTTTTGCAAGTGGGCTGTGGTGGTTGGTCCTATTGCACAGAACCAAAGCAAAGACACAGAGCAGCATAAAAAGGAAAGTGCAATTACATTCAAAATTTTATTGTCAGCCTTTTTCTCCCAGTGAAGATTGCCTAACAGGCAAAGGTCCTGATGTCTTCCGTTGGCGAGCTTGGATCCATTCTTTTCTTTGTGGGAGTGGAAGAGACCCAATTGCAATTTGTGGTGATTCCTGGTGGGCCGGGGGGACCTCTATCAGAGGGGGGGGGGGGCATGTCTAGTTCCTTGCAAATAGACGATATGTCCTTGATGGAGGAACAAGAGAGTCTTCTGCCTTTCCATAATATTATCATCCCCCATCTATAGGGTATGTTCATTTTCCTCAGTAGCAATGTGAGTGGTTTAAGATCGCTTCGTTTGGAGAGTGTTCTTTGAGAGAGGTCTGCGTACACTTGGATGTCAGCATTTTCATATCTGATGGGCTGTTGTTCCCTGGCCAATTTCATTAATTCCTCTTTCACTTGGAAATTTGTGATCCGGATTATAACATCCCTTGGTGGTTGGCCGGTTTGTGGTTTGGGACGCAACGCCCTGTGTGCTCTATCAATGTCAATTTTTGTTGGCATCTCTTCTTTCTTTAAGGCAGTGAAAAAATCTTGCAGGTATTGATCCAAATCTGCTGTTGTGATGGCTTCAGGGATGCCCCGCAGCCTAATGTTGTGACGCCTGCTGCGATTCTCAGCATCGTCGAGTTTGTCTTCAAGCTCAGATATACTTGTGCCTTGCTGCTGGATGACACTTTGCAAATCAGAGATAGCTTCTGTGTGTGCTTCCTGGTTGTTTTCAAGAGTTTCGACTCTATGGCCTATCTCAGAAATGTCTTTTTTAAAGTCAGATATTTCTTCCTTAATGCACTGTTTAACCTGAGTGATTAATGAGGAGAAATCTTTTTTTGAGGGTAGGGAGTTGAAAAGGGCTGTGGGAATTGTAATATTGTCAGGTGCAGGATCACATTCAGACTCAGAGGAGCTTTGCCCTGAGGTTTGATCTGGGAGATCAGCATTTGCAGAGTTAACATCCTTAGTTTCTAGGGTCTTGAAGAAGGTGTTGACAGTGTGAGAAGTAGCTTTAAGCTGCTTATTGCCTCTACTTGGTTTGCAGCCTTTTTTGGGAGACATTGTGTGCTTCAAGTGCAGTTGCAAATGTAAAAAGCAGGTATGTCCAGAGTCTGAAGCTTAGTGTAAAGGATGTAGAAATAGGTGGTCTGTGAAGATTGTTAAAGATATTTCTGCTGATGGCTGAATAGTTGCTTCGTTTTACACTTTATTTTGTAACAGGGGATCAATTATGCATTGAAGAAAGTATTTTAAAATATTTACTGAGTATCAGGTCATGTGACCTCGGCTATGAGTGATATTACCCCCTCCAGCCTTTTCTACCAATTTATGCCACAAAACATGCTGTTCCAAGCCTTGTGAAAGTCATATAGCTTTATGTATGCATTGTATAGCAGATCACTTAAATTGGTGGTTCAAGCGTTCCTATTATGTGCAAGTTGGTCTCTTACCGGAATTCCTCATAGCCTGTCTGCTTTGCTTTCCTGCTCTGCGAGGTTGCTGCGTGTGAGTACTTTAGCCTAGGCTGCGGCCTATCACGGAACCGGCCCCCAGTTTGATAGTAAGTGATCGCAATGCGATCGTCTGGTCAGGTGTAGAGTTGGTTAGCGGCAGGTCCGCGGCAGTGATCCATAAGAGTGTAAGTCTTTTTATTTACGGCAGCAGCCCCAGCCTTCTTTAACTATGGTGGCGAACTCGGCCCATGCAGGAGCGCATATCATCCGGTGTAGCGGGTGTTGCGACTTAGGATTAAGTCAAAGTTCCTCTAACATAAGGAGCGATATGTCCCCTAACATCCCTGCTATATTTTTTGCTGTTATTTAAAGCTGGCACTAGCCTAAGACGTCTTCACTCAGATGGGGCTCAGGAGCTCTACAGAAAAGCAGCCATCTCCTAGGCTGGCTAGCTCCGCCCCAAAGAATCCGTTTTTAAAGTGGTCTTGGGTAAGTTAAAATAGCTGGAGACCATTTCCATAGGAAGTTCTTAATCCTCTTTTCTGACGCATTCTTAAGATGGTATAATTCATATACTATTTGTTCCTGGATATATTTAAAGATCAAAGCTAGCCCTGGTACATGCTTAGCCTTCCAATTTTTAAGCAAGCAGCTTCTAACCACTAATATAATAGTATTAAGACTATTTCTAGTACTATTACTAATAGCATTTTGTGAAGGAACCAAGAGCAAGACTTCCTCCAAAGACAATCCTATCGACACTTTGTATAGTTTATTAAACCAAAAAATTATCTTTAACCAGAGCTGTCTAACTCTAGGACAAGACCAAAACATGTGCCCTGTATCCGCTTTATTATAATAACAGCGTGGACATCTGCTAACCATTGTTATATAAAACTTAGATAATCTAAGAGGAGATAGATAGAAATTATTAATCAACTTCATATGAGATTCCCTCATGCCCATTGGAACTCTACATTTATAAAGAGAGTCAAAACTCTGTTTAATTTTTTTATGATCCATTGTAGGCATTAATGAAGACCAAGAATTACAGATATTATCCAAATATACCAAGCTTTGTTTATTCAACATGATATCATATAACAATGAGATCGATGAATCTCCTGCCAAGAATTTTTTAATAGAGAGTCTAATATCTGACCAAGCAATTGATAATGGAAACAGCCAATTTTGTGAGAAGAAAAAATGGCGAATTTGGAAATATGCAAACAAATTCGCCTGGGGTAGCTCATATTTATTAAACAAAGATCGAGACGTATATATTTGACAGTTTCCATCTAATAACTGATTCACAGAAACTAACCCTTTTTGAGCCCATTCCTTAAATACTTCATCAGTGGTCTTGTATGTCTTCCATTTTCTAATTATTGCTCCCACCGTTGATTTCTTCACACCAAGCTGCTTGCCTATTGCAGATTCAGTCTTCCCAGCCTGGTGTCTACAATTTTGTTTCTGGTGTCCTTCGACAGCTCTTTGGTCTTCACCATAGTGGAGTTTGGAGTGTGACTGTTTGAGGTTGTGGACAGGTGTCTTTTATACTGATAACAAGTCCAAACAGGTGCCATTAATACAGGTAATGAGTAGAGGACAGAGGAGTCTCTTAAAGAAGAAGATACAGGTCTGTGAGAGCCAGAAATCTTGCTTGTTTGTAGGTGACCAAATACTTATTTTCCACCATAATATGCAAATAAATTCTTTCCAAATCAGACAATGTGATTGTCTGGATTTGTTTCCACATTTTGTCTCTCATAGTTGAGGTATACCTATGATGAAAATTACAGGCCTCTCTCATGTTCTTAAGTGGGAGAACTTGCACAATCGGTGGCTGACTAAATACTTTTTTGCCCCACTGTAAGAAAACCCTGGAGCGGTCTGATTTGATAGCTTTGCCAGGTTCTGCCTATTTGCATTCTCTCCTGTGGGCTGCACTGAATGCCCAATGGCAGAAAGATATTTTAGCACACAAAGGAGCAGGTTTAAAATTTGCAAAAACTGGCTCTGTATGGAGACTGTGACTGATAGGGCAAAATGTCTGTTGGGGAAAGAGGGTTCTTTCAAAGCATATAAGTCATATGAACATTAAAGTCATTAGTTTCCAAACTATTCATTATTTTCCATCATATTGTTATTGCTAATGTTAAAAAAACAACAACATTGTTTTATATATTAGAGTATTTTTAAATTGATGTTCCGGTACTGAAAAAATATATAATTTGTTTTTATACTTGTGGAAGTGTGTTCCAGTCCACCAACAAAACTGTAGGAGCTGTCCTAATCAGCAAGTTAGCAACTGATTCTTTAAGGGACAGTCTACTCCAGAATTGTTATTGTTTAAAAAGACAGATAATCCCTTTATTACCCATTCCCCAGTTTTGCATAACCAACACAGTTATATTAATATACTTTTTACCTCTGTGATTACCTTGTATCTAAGCCTCTGCAGACTGCCCCCATTATTTTAGTTCTTTTGACAGACTTGCATTTTAGCCAATCAGTGCTGACTCCTAAATAACTCCACAGGAGTGAGCACAATGTTTATCTATATGGCACACATAAACTAGCACTGTTTAGTTGTGAAAAACTGTCAAAATGCACCTAGATAAAAGGCACCCTTCAAGGGCTTAGAAATTAGCATATGAGCCTACCTAGTTTTAGCTTTCAACAAATAATACCAAAAGAACAAAGCAAATTTGATGATAAAATTAAATTGGAAAGTTGTTTAAAATTGCATTCCCCAATTGAATCATGAAAGTTTAATTTTGCACAAACGTGGCATTTCCTCTCTGCTTTAATGTCAAGTTAAACAGCTTCAACCTTTTCCATGCAAACCCCCCCCCAAACTTTCCTAATTGTTCATATAGAAGTGTTTTTTGTTAAATGGCCATTAAACACTAATATTTAGAAGAAAATAAATTGTTGGTTAATCACTAATAATCTTAGTAAGTGCCCCATTTAAAGTGTTAACAGAACTGTCAGTATGATTTGAGACCTCCCGCTGGAAAGGAACATTAATGTGTATTATGATATCGCCTGGAGACCAGCAATTTGTTAATTACCATTTGTTTGCACACAATAAAGTGCCTTACGTAACCTTATTATACAAAGGCTCAGTTACTTAGATGACATCTTTTAATTTTGCAAGAAAGAAAATGGCTATTGGCTTTAGCTATTATTTATAATAATCAATGCTTGGTCATTTAATGCAGACCTCATATGTGTGCCAAATAATTCCCTAGGGAGGTAAGAAATAAAATATTTATTGGAACACATTTCTTCATGCAATTAATATATATTTTTGCCAGACAAGATATGTAATTAAAGTGTTTCATGAGACAGTATTATCATCTGTGAGCGGCCAATATAGCTAAATTGCTTTTCAGCTTGTATCATTTATTTGAAATAATTTTTATTGATTTTAAGCAGAAATACAGAGTTCTACAAATTTACATGTACAAGATAAAATCTCTTTAACAAAAATCAGTAACTTCTGTCATGTAAACATTTTGAGACAAAAACTATACATCAGTGGCCCAGGTCTGGCCCCTCTACATTCTGCCATTTTGGACGTTTACCTTCATATATTTAGAAATTTAACTCCCCAACCTATAAAACTCATCCCCTCACCCCCCCTCTTCCAGGCTGTTATAACATGTCTCCCCCCCTCAAGAGGGTTATTGTGTTTCTCTAACCTTCCGCATAACTGCCCCTAACTAAACGGGAAATGTCACCTTTACCTAAACTAACAGCTTTCTCTAAATCTCTCAAGCCCTACAACTTGTCCTCTTATAGTCCACCCTGTTCTCACAGGTTCTGTACCTCATCCTTCCTTAACATCCATAAAACCATATCTTATTAAACTGCTCCAGCTGACCATGTGACCATGCCGCCACCTCTGACAAGTGGAAGGTGTCTACTATTTTATCTGTCACTTCCTGCCATGTGGGTGTCCCTACCTTCCAATGTCTTGCGACACAAATTCTCAGGCACGTACAAAGAATTCTAATAAAGCAATTAATTGATTTGTTGAAGGGTCTCACCCTGTCGTGTAACAATACCTGTGATATTGTGAGGGTAACTCTTTCATTCAGAAGCTGGCCTATCAGCGTTGACAATTTTACCCAAAGTGTCTGGACCCCTGGGCAATCCCACCACATGTGTCTAAATGTCCCCTTCTCCCGACATCCTCTATAGCAGTTACCGTCAAGTGTTGCCGCATAGTGCGCCGTTCTGGTAGGCGTAAGGTACCATCTAAATGACACCTTGATAGTATTCTCTCTCAGGTCAGCACTGATTAAACCCTTACCTGCATCCCTCAATAAGTCCTCCCATTCACCCTTCTCTCTCACTTCTCCAATATCCCTTTCCCATCTCTCCATTAAGGGTGATTTAGACTGGCCCCTCGCTCCTTGCAATAGCAAATAAATTCGAGAGATCAGTTTTTTCCCCCTGAATGGAGCACCTAACATTCTCTCCAGATCAGTAGGTGGTGAATACCGCTGTGTTGACATGTAAGTGTGTATGGATGAGCTAATCTGTAAGTATAAATACCAATGAAGGGGTTCTGGCTCTATTCTGTCTCTGATCTGATTATATGTGAGTAATTTTGAATTCTGTAGGAAATCAGCCACTCTGTACAAACCTTTGTTTTCCCATTTTCCCACCGACCTCCTCAGGTCTCTAGGTATCAGAAATTTAATGGGTTTCAACAAGGACCTTGGTCTGCATAGCTGTAACCCTCTCATGGTTTTTGTCCATAAGCTTAATGCCTCCCTTGTGACCGGTGATTTATAATCATTAACTTTTAAAAGCCTCTCTTCGTCCCATATGATGTCTGCTGCCCTTTCATTTCCTGCTATTTCTGCCTCTATCTTAGGCCAAAATAGTTCATTGTCGCTCTTCCCCATTACAACCGACTGAGCTAGCCTAGAGGCCCTATAATATTCAGCCAGGTTTGGAACCCCCACCCCCCCCCAATTGTCTGTGCTGTTTTAACACCTGTGCCGCTATCCTAGTCTTACCGTCCTCCCTTAATAATTTTACTAATTCATCCTGTAAGGCCTCTAGGTCTTTATTGGGGACACCAATGGGTAGAGCTCGAAATAGATACATTAATCTTGGAAGGAGGTTCATCTTGATTGCCATCAATCTACCGTACCATGAAAAGTTTTTCCATTTTACCAAATCCCCTCTAATGGCTCTGTAGATTGGGAGATAATTTAACTTATATAAATCTGATAAGCTATCACTTAATTTGACCCCTAGATAGGTGATGTGTTTTTTCTCCCCCGCAATATCAAAGTTTAATTCAATTGTCTTTTTCGTGTGTGCTGGTAGACAAATTTGCAGTGCTTCGCACTTGGTTGTGTTAATCTTGTAGCCCAAAATTGAAGAAAACTCTTCCAAGGTTTTGTATAAGTGTGGAAGTGAATGCAAGGGTCTGGTTAAAGTTAATAACACGTCGTCCGCAAACAACATTAATTTATATTCTGATTCTGCCACCCGTACTCCCGAGATGTCTGTCTCATTCCTGATATAAGAGGTCAGTGGCTCTATGCATAGGGCGAATATCAGTGGCGACAGTGGGCATCCCTGCCGAGTCCCATTTAAGATTGTTATTTGTCTGGATATGTGGCCCGCCACCCCTACTACTGCTGTTGGGCCAGAATAAATGCCCTTAAGTGCTTGTACAAAGGTCCCCTTGAACCCCATGTTCGCGAGTACTGTAAACATGAAACTCCAGTCTACCCTGTCAAATGCTTTTTCTGCGTCTAGTGACAGGAATAGAGCTGGAGTCCCAACTGCCCTCACATAGTCTATCAGGGTGATAGCTCTTCTAACGTTGTCCGGGGCTTCCCTATCTTGTATGAAACCCACCTGATCTAGCTTGTATCATTTAAAGGGACATAATACTCATAGGCTAAGCCACTTTAAAGCTATGCAGTATAACTGTTAAAAGCTGACATGAAAATATCACCTGAGAATCTCTATGTAAAAAAGGAAGATATTTTATCTCACAATCTCCTCAGCTCAGCAGAGCAAGTTCTGTGTAAAAAGTTATACTCAGCTGCTGTCCAGCTGCAGGTAAAAAAAAAACCTAAATGAACTGCAGCCAATCAGCATCAGCAGTGCTTAGGTCATGATCTCTTTTACTGTGATCTTATGATAGTTCCCTGAACTCTCATGAGATTTCATAGTAAACTTCCTTAAACTGAATAGGGAAATAACATGAGTGTGTATGAAGCTCACTCTCTTGCCGGTCCCGGGACATGCATACTGATTTGCTGCTTAAAGTTCTTCACAATGGGATGTGAATACTTAGGACATTTTGAGGTAAAATATCTTCCTTTTTTACATAGAGATGTTCATGTGATATTTTCTAGTCAGATGTTTACACCTATGCTGCATCACTTTAAAGTGTTTCAACATTTGGGTATTATGTCCCTTTAACATTATTTACATATAGTCCACCAGTTTATGTTTTCAAACATTTTTATAAAGTTGGTTGAAAATTGAAAGTGTATTAGCTTAAAGGGACATGAAAGCCCACATTTTTAGATGTAACATACAATTTAAAAAAAAAAAAAAAAGTTTCCAATTTACTTCTATCCTCAAATTTACTTTATTCCCATGGCATTCTTTGTTGAATAGAATACCTAGGTAAGTAGCATGTATGTGTCTAGTGAATGACATGGCAACAATTATGCAAGAAAGCTTTTGAAAAATAGTTGTTGGCAGCAGTGGTTTCACAATACATAACATTGCTAAAAATATTCCTGCAAAACTGCTGCCAAACACATGAATGCTCCTGAGCCTACCTACTTGCTACTCAACAAAGAATAGGTTATCTCTAAGTCAAGTTTATCATTTAATTTATTTTTAAATTTTACACTCTGAATCATTTAAAAATAATTTGAAGTTTTGTGTTCCTTTAAGTTAGGGTATAGATAACTTTTTCCATAAAAAGTTCATGCAATAGGCAGACAATTTAAAAACAATGCGAGTTAGAGGCCAGTCAGTGAGAGACATGAGGTGTAAACCTATATCAAGACATTTACCTTAGTAACATTTAGAATGTGGGAATTATATCACTTTAAATAATAGGACAGTATTGTCAGGACTGTTATATGTGAATGATAGGTAGAATTAATTTATCAGATGTATTATTCAAATGTCCAGATCAGTATTCAAATGCTGATTCTCATAGACTTCAATTAAAGTCTAATGTAATCAATATTCAAATGTAATATTCAATATTCAAATGCCATCATTGTTTCTATAGAAACTTTCAAATAACAAAGGAATAATTAATTCTGCCATTCAAATGCAAACATTTTAATATTCACTTATAAGGAGACATGCCTTGCCAATCTTGATAAGATTTTGAGTTTTTCTTTCTTTCTTTCTTTCTTTCTTTCTTTCTTTCTTTCTTTCTCTCTCTCTCTCTTTCTCGCTTTCTTGCATTCTTTTTTTCTTTCTTTTTTTTTTAATTTTTATTAATTTAATCTTTCTGCTTTATTTTCAGAATACCATCAACAAAGAATCATCCATACAGAAGCAGACAGTCTCTCAACAGCCCAAGCCCAGGTGAAACTGAAATGGATCTTCTTGTAACTCGTGAAAAACCAAGACGTGGCATTCGTAACAGTGGCTATGATGTAAGTTTGAAGTGTACAAAACATCAAAGACATGGTCATAATACCAAATCCTATTAGTGTTAAGTTACCCCATTCAGTCTCGATACACAATAAGGCTAACAATTCAATTCACCTTTTTTTAACCTGAAATAAGAAAAAAATAGAGGGGGGGACGCTTTTTTTGTTGTTGTTTTGACCAATACAATAATGGATTTATTTTTGCATTATTGAGTGGTAATTGAAAATTCACATCCAAAGTACAAATGCATATAGGGTGAGTGATCAAATGATCACTGCTTACTGATACATGTTTTAGCACACATGTCCTAATAATATGTACAATATTTACAGTGTTATGATGTCTATAATAATCATTAATGTGTTTACTCATAAAACATAACTAAAACTTTATTAAAAAATTGAAAAAGTAAAAATAAAAACACATTTACTCCAAGTAACTAAGATTTGTTAATTAAATAAAGTTTGCATGATACTTTATATCACCTTATATGAATATGTAGGAGGAATAGAAATCTCTCAGGCTTATAAAGAGGTAAGTATTGAAGCCCAATCTATAATGAATAGCTATGGAAAACAAAAGCTACTCAGTGTTATGCTTGCAAACATTTTCAAAACTTATGTGAATTTTTAAAAGTATTAAAAAATAGTTATGAAAAAAGATACACTTGCTTATTTAGGTTGTTATATAATCATAATCATTTGGCTCACTGCCCATAGCCTTAAATAAATTGTTAGAATGCAGCTGAACTAGGTTGTGAAATATGTAATTGTTACTTTGTGTGCAATTCCGTTGGCTTCTTAGAGTTCATAAATACATCCACATATCAATTTTATTTGTAAATGGCATCAATTTATTAAAGGGATTACTAAACCCAAAGAAAATTATTTCATGATTCAGATAGAGCATGCAATTGTAAGCAACTTTCTAAATTACTCCTATTATCAATTTTTCTTCATTCTTTTGCTATCTTTATTTGAAAAAGCAGAAATGTAAGATTAGGAGCCAGCCCAATTTTTTTTCAACAGCCAGGTAGCGCTTGCGGATTGGTGGCTACATTTAGCCACCAATCGGCAAGCGCTACTCAGGTGCTGAACCGTAACTGGGTTGGCTCCTAAGCTTTTACATTCCTTCTTTTGAAATAAAGATACCAAGAGAATGATAAAAAATTTGATAATAGGAGAAACATAGAAAGTTGCTTAAAATTGCCTGCTTTATCTGGATCATGAAAAAAATTATTTGAGTTTCATATCACTTTAAGGTAAAACTGGAAGATTTAAAACAAACTAAAATAAACATAACCGTATGCTGCAAACATATTCTGTTCCACAGCAAGTGTTCTCACTGCTAGATTGCTGAATAACAACATTTGTCTGTTTATAAATATTATAAACATTTTACAACAACGTTCCTCTTCAAATAATTGATATCTCAATCTCATATATTATGTCCCCTGAAGAGGATTGTACTCTCCATTGCTGTTAAATGTTATTACTCACCAGAAGCAGCTTTGATTACACTACTATCTCCATTAAACCATTTTAGCTTAATGCATAGCCATGAAAATAGAGTGAATGTTATAACCCTCCTTCAGTCAGAGTTATATAACTAGGCCATGTTTCCTGGACACTTATGAGTTACACATGCTGCAGGGTGTGCAGAGGGGAACATGAATTGCACCCCTGGACAGCACATACATAGTGATCCTGAACAGCACTATTCATGTTCCGCCATGCATACCCTGCAGCATGTGTAACTCATAAGTGTCGAGGAAAACATGGCAACCCTATACACTACCCTCTGCCCGCTGGATTCTATTACACAGTCTAAAGTATATTAATATCCATAGAACAATGCCTTATACTGAATGCATATAAATCAGCTATTCTAAGTTAGTCTAAAGAAATTATTTTTTGAAAACTAAGGAGTCCACTAACCCCTGCAAGCCCTCCTGTTTTTAATAAACATTATGTTTTATAAGTGACATATATCAATGAGGATTATACAGATCATAACACTGTATATATTGCACATATTATTTGGACAATGTGTGATAAAATATGTATCAGTAAGCAGTAATCGTTTGATCACTCATCCTATATTCATGTTCACCTATTTACTCCTTTATAAAGTGAAACAATTGGCCAATATATTTGAGGATTTGAGTCCTAGGTATTTTAGTAGTGTCATTGGGTATCTCCTGCAATAACAAGTTACTTTTCAATTGTATCTACTCATATTTAAAGGGACAGTAAACACCAGAATTTTTGTTGTTTAAAAAGGTAGATAATCCCTTTATTATTTATGCCCCAGTTTTGCATAACCAACACAGTTATAATAATATACTTTTTACCTATGTGATTACCTTGTATCTATGCCTCTGCAAACTGCCCCCTTATTTCAGTTCTTTTGACAGACATGCCTTTTTAGCCAATCAGTGCTGACTCCTAGGAGCTTCATGTGCCTGAGCTCAATGTTATCTATGTGAAACAAATGAACTAACGCCCCCCTATAGTGGTGAAAAACAGTCAAAATGCTTTCAGATTAGAGGTAGCCTTCATGGTCTAAAAAATTAGCATATGAACCTCCTAGGTTTAGCTTTGAACTAAGAATACAAAGAGAACAAAGCAAATTGGTAATAAAAGTAAATTGGAAAGTTGTTTAAAATGACATGCCCTATTTAAATCATGAAAAAACATTTTTTACTTGACTGTCCCTTTAAAGGATCGAAAGAAAAAAGTGTTAACAATATAATAAAACAACTAAAGATACTTATTGCAAATACTCTGGAGTATCTCTGTAATGTTGTGTTGCTGTTGTGATAAAGAGCTATCAATGTAATTGCTGAGATGATGACAAACCTGTTAATTTAGGACTGAATATATCATTAGACAAAATAGCAGCTATGGGCAACTGTAATCACAAAAGCTATTGCCTAGCCAGACTAGTGAACAGTTGCAACCAAGTTCCATTTTTCTTATATTGTATGTACTGTAATTAAATTGTATGCTGAAGGATTTACTATCTCTTGATAAGCAATCATTTGTTTGTGAGCCAGCACTAATATACATGCAAGATAGGGGTCAAATCACTAGGCACAAATGAGCTGAAAAGGCATAAAATGTATATTATTTGCTTAACATATGGTCTAAGTAACTGCAGGACCTTTTTTTTTCTTTGCTAATACACAGAAGCGAACATCAAATTGTAATTTTAAAGACATAACCCCCCCCCCATTTTTTTTTATTTTTTTTACAATTTAGATAGAGCATTGTTTATTAAACCTGTCCTCAGATCTCCCTAACAGGCACATTTTGAGGATATCTGAGCTAGAGCAGAGGTGAAATAATTAGCTGATTAGTAACCATGGTTATTTTACCTGCTCTCACCCAATGTAATCACCCAAATCTGGCCTGTTAGGGAGGCCTGTAGACAGGTTTGAATACCAGTGAGGCAGACCATAACATTTTCAATATAGTTTTCAGTTTATTGAAGGAGGTGTAGTGCACTACTGGGAGCTAGCTGAGCACATCTGTAAGCCAATGATAACAGGTATATATGTGCAGCCACCAATCAGCAGCTAGATCCCAGCTCCTATGCCTACCTGCTTGTGCTTTTAAACAAAGGATACCAAGAGAACAAAGAAAATAAGATAATAGAAGTAAATTTGAAATCTGTTTAAAATAATATGCTGATCTGAATCATGAAAGGCATTTTTTGTATTTCGTGTCCCTTTAATGCTTCAATGTAATGCAATTTTTCTCTGCTTTAATGTTTTCCCAGTGATCTGTTTTATATGCTGGAGTCTATCTAATTGTTGACAAATACCTCCTTTGCCTTTATTTTGTCATTTAACATAGCTGTTTTGCACATTAAAGCCACCACATATACTAAAAATATGTATACTTTAGTATTCTCTATAGACAAGCTATTTACACAAAAGGCAGCAAGCAGCAATTAATTTTCCAATGAAGGTGGGTGAGATATGTAGTTTAAATCTCCTTTTCAATTGCTCTAAGTATTGCCCTTTGTGTGTAGACAGAGCGTTAAGATAAGGAGACCCTTTATTTTGGCATGTTCTTGAGAGCAATGAATTGAGACTTCAGTCAACAAAAAACACTAATTTATAAACAAAAATAACCATAAAGGAGCACTTTCACATATATTGTATACTCTGCATCCACTGTAATGAAAGATTGGGAACACATTAAAGGGACAGTCTAGTCAAAATTAAACTTTCATGATTCAGATAGAGCGTGCAATTTTAAGCAACTTTCTAATTTACTCACACTATCATTTTCTTCTGTTAAGTGTGATCAGTCCACGGGTCATCATTACTTCTGGGATATTACTCCTCCCCAACAGGAAGTGCAAGAGGATTCACCCAGCAGAGCTGCATATAGCTCCTCCCCTCTACGTCACTCCCAGTCATTCTCTTGCACCCAACGACTAGATAGGATGTGTGAGAGGACTATGGTGATTATACTTAGTTTTATATCTTCAATCAAAAGTTTGTTATTTTAAAATAGCACCGGAGTGTGTTATTATCTCTCTGGCAGAGTTTGAAGAAGAATCTACCAGAGTTTTTGTTGATTTTAGCCGGAGTAGTTAAGATCATATTGCTGTTTCTCGGCCATCTGAGGAGAGGTAAACTTCAGATCAGGGGACAGCGGGCAGATGAATCTGCATAGAGGTATGTAGCAGTTTTTATTTTCTGACAATGGAATTGATGAGAAAATCCTGCCATACCGATATAATGTCATGTATGTATACTTTACACTTCAGTATTCTGGGGAATGGTACTTCACTAGAATTACACTGTAAGAAATACATAAAGCTGTTTAATAACTAGAGATTATGTTTAACGTTTTTGCTGGAATGTAAAATCGTTTTCATTTACTGAGGTACTGAGTGAATAAATGTTTGGGCACTATTTTTCCACTTGGCAGTTGCTTAATCTGTTTTCTGACAGTTTCTGTTCTCCCTCACTGCTGTGTGTGAGGGGGAGGGGCCGTTTTTTTGGCGCTTTTACTATGCATCAAATATTTCAGTCAGCAACTCATTGTATTCCCTGCATGATCCGGTTCATCTCTACAGAGCTTAGGGGTCTTCAAAACTTATTTTGAGGGAGGTAATTTCTCTCAGCAGAGCTGTGAGAATTATAGTTTGACTGAGATAAAAAACGTTTATTCTGTAATTTGTTTCCTGCTTTCAGAATTTGTTATCTTTGCTAATGGGATTAAACCTTTGCTAAAGTTGTGTTATTTACAAGGATTGAGGCTATAACTGTTTCAATTTATTAATTTTCAACTGTCATAGATCTTCTGTGCTTCTTAAAGGCACAGTACGTTTTAATATTATTCTAATTGAATTGTATTTCCAAGTTACAAGTTTATTTGCTAGTGTGTTAAACATGTCTGATTCAGAGGATGATACCTGTGTCATTTGTTGCAATGCCAAAGTGGAGCCCAATAGAAATTTATGTACTAACTGTATTGATGCTACTTTAAATAAAAGTCAATCTGTACAAATTGAACAAATTTCACCAAACAACGAGGGGAGAGTTATGCCGACTAACTCGCCTCACGTGTCAGTACCTACATCTCCCGCTCAGAGGGAGGTGCGTGATATTGTAGCGCCGAGTACATCTGGGCGGCCATTACAAATCACATTACAGGATATGGCTACTGTTATGACTGAGGTTTTGGCTAAATTACCAGAACTAAGAGGTAAGCGTGATCACTCTGGGGTGAGAACAGAGTGCGCTGATAATATTAGGGCCATGTCAGACACTGCGTCACAGGTGGCAGAACATGAGGACGGAGAACTTCATTCTGTGGGTGACGGTTCTGATCCAAACAGACTGGATTCAGATATTTCAAATTTTAAATTTAAACTGGAAAACCTCCGTGTATTACTAGGGGAGGTGTTAGCGGCTCTGAATGATTGTAACACAGTTGCAATACCAGAGAAAATGTGTAGGTTGGATAAATATTTTGCGGTACCGACGAGTACTGAGGTTTTTCCTATACCTAAGAGACTTACTGAAATTGTTACTAAGGAGTGGGATAGACCCGGTGTGCCGTTCTCACCCCCTCCGATATTTAGAAAAATGTTTCCAATAGACGCCACCACAAGGGACTTATGGCAAACGGTCCCTAAGGTGGAGGGAGCAGTTTCTACCTTAGCTAAGCGTACCACTATCCCGGTGGAGGATAGCTGTGCTTTTTCAGATCCAATGGATAAAAAGTTAGAGGGTTACCTTAAGAAAATGTTTGTTCAACAAGGTTTTATATTGCAACCCCTTGCATGCATTGCGCCGATCACGGCTGCAGCGGCATTCTGGATTGAGTCTCTGGAAGAGAACATTGGTTCAGCTACTCTGGACGACATTACGGACAGGCTTAGAGTCCTTAAACTAGCTAATTCATTCATTTCGGAGGCCGTAGTACATCTTACTAAACTTACGGCGAAGAATTCAGGATTCGCCATTCAGGCACGCAGGGCGCTGTGGCTAAAATCCTGGTCAGCTGATGTTACTTCTAAGTCTAAATTGCTTAATATACCTTTCAAAGGGCAGACCTTATTCGGGCCCGGGTTGAAAGAGATTATCGCTGACATTACAGGAGGTAAAGGCCATGCCCTGCCTCAGGACAAAGCCAAGACTAGACAGTCTAATTTTCGTTCCTTTCGTAATTTCAAAGCAGGAGCAGCATCAACTTCCTCTGCACCAAAACAGGAAGGAGCTGTTGCTCGCTACAGACAAGGCTGGAAACCTAACCAGTCCTGGAACAAGGGCAAGCAGACTAGGAAACCTGCTGCTGCCCCTAAAACAGCATGAATTGAGGGCCCCCAATCCGGGATCGGATCTAGTGGGGGGCATACTTTCTCTCTTCGCCCAGGCTTGGGCAAGAGATGTTCAGGATCCCTGGGCGCTAGAGATAATATCTCAGGGATACCTTCTGGACTTCAAATACTCTCCTCCAAGAGAGAGATTTCATCTGTCAAGATTGTCAACAATCCAGACAAAGAAAGAGGCGTTTCTACGCTGCGTACAAGAGCTCTTGTTAATGGGAGTAATCCATCCAGTTCCACGATCGGAACAGGGACAGGGGTTTTACTCAAATCTGTTTGTGGTTCCCAAAAAAGAGGGAACTTTCAGACCAATCCTGGACTTAAAAATCCTAAACAAATTCCTAAGAGTTCCATCGTTCAAGATGGAGACTATTCGGACAATTTTACCTATGATCCAAGAGGGTCAGTACATGACCACTGTAGATTTAAAAGATGCTTACCTTCACATACCAATTCACAAAGATCATTATCGGTACCTAAGGTTTGCCTTCCTAGACAGGCATTACCAGTTTGTGGCTCTTCCATTCGGATTGGCTACAGCTCCAAGAATCTTCACAAAGGTTCTGGGTGCTCTTCTGGCGGTACTAAGACCGCGGGGAATCTCGGTAGCTCCATACCTAGACGACATTCTGATACAAGCTTCAAGCTTTCAAACTGCCAAGTCTCATACAGAGTTAGTGCTGGCATTTCTAAGGTCACATGGATGGAAGGTGAACGAAAAGAAAAGTTCACTCGTTCCACTCACAAGAGTTCCCTTCCTGGGGACTCTTATAGATTCTGTAGAAATGAAGATTTACCTGACAGAGGACAGGCTAACAAGACTTCAAAGTGCTTGCCGCACCCTTCATTCCATTCAACACCCGTCAGTGGCTCAATGCATGGAGGTAATCGGCTTAATGGTAGCGGCAATGGACATAGTACCCTTTGCACGCTTACACCTCAGACCACTGCAACTGTGCATGCTAAGTCAGTGGAATGGGGATTACTCAGACTTATCTCCTTCTCTGAATCTGGATCAAGAGACCAGAAATTCTCTTCTATGGTGGCTTTCTCGGCCACATCTGTCCAGGGGGATGCCATTCAGCAGACCAGACTGGACAATTGTAACAACAGACGCCAGCCTTCTAGGTTGGGGTGCCGTCTGGAATTCTCTGAAGGCTCAGGGACAATGGAGTCAGGAGGAGAGTCTCCTGCCAATAAACATTCTGGAATTGAGAGCAGTTCTCAATGCCCTCCTGGCTTGGCCCCAGTTGACAACTCGGGGGTTCATCAGGTTTCAGTCGGACAACATCACGACTGTAGCTTACATCAACCATCAGGGAGGGACAAGAAGCTCCCTAGCTATGATGGAAGTATCAAAGATAATTCGCTGGGCAGAGTCTCACTCTTGCCATCTGTCAGCAATCCACATCCCGGGAGTGGAGAACTGGGAGGCGGATTTCTTAAGTCGTCAGACTTTTCATCCGGGGGAGTGGGAACTTCATCCGGAGGTCTTTGCCCAAATACTTCGATGTTGGGGCAAACCAGAGATAGATCTCATGGCGTCTCGACAGAACGCCAAGCTTCCTCGTTACGGGTCCAGATCCAGGGATCCAGGAGCAGTCCTGATAGATGCTCTGACAGCACCTTGGGACTTCAGGATGGCTTACGTGTTTCCACCCTTCCCGTTGCTTCCTCGATTGATTGCCAGAATCAAACAAGAGAGAGCATCAGTGATTCTAATAGCACCTGCGTGGCCACGCAGGACTTGGTATGCAGACCTGGTGGACATGTCATCCTGTCCACCTTGGTCTCTACCTCTGAAACAGGACCTTCTGATACAGGGTCCCTTCAAACATCAAAATCTAACTTCTCTGAAGCTGACTGCTTGGAAATTGAACGCTTGATTTTATCAAGACGTGGGTTTTCTGAGTCAGTTATTGATACCTTAATACAGGCTAGGAAACCTGTTACCAGAAAGATTTACCATAAGATATGGCGTAAATACCTATATTGGTGTGAATCCAAAGGTTACTCTTGGAGTAAGGTTAGGATTCCTAGGATATTGTCTTTTCTACAAGAAGGTTTAGAAAAGGGTTTATCTGCTAGTTCATTAAAGGGGCAGATCTCAGCTCTGTCCATTCTGTTACACAAACGTCTGTCAGAAGTTCCTGACGTCCAGGCTTTTTGTCAGGCTTTGGCCAGGATTAAGCCTGTGTTTAAAACTGTTGCTCCACCATGGAGTTTAAACCTTGTTCTTAATGTTTTACAGGGCGTTCCGTTTGAACCCCTTCATTCCATTGATATAAAGTTGTTATCTTGGAAAGTTCTATTTTTAATGGCTATTTCCTCGGCTCGAAGAGTCTCTGAATTATCAGCCTTACATTGTGATTCTCCTTATTTGATTTTTCATTCGGATAAGGTAGTCCTGCGTACTAAACCTGGGTTCTTACCTAAGGTAGTTACTAACAGGAATATCAATCAAGAGATTGTTGTTCCTTCTTTATGCCCAAATCCTTCTTCAAAGAAGGAACGTCTACTGCACAACCTGGATGTAGTCCGTGCTCTAAAATTTTACTTACAGGCAACTAAGGAATTTCGACAAACGTCTTCTCTGTTTGTCATTTACTCTGGGCAGAGGAGAGGTCAAAAAGCTTCCGCTACCTCTCTTTCTTTTTGGCTTCGTAGCATAATTCGTTTAGCTTATGAGACTGCTGGACAGCAGCCTCCTGAAAGAATTACAGCTCATTCTACTAGAGCTGTGGCTTCCACTTGGGCCTTCAAGAATGAGGCCTCTGTTGAACAGATTTGCAAGGCTGCAACTTGGTCTTCGCTTCATACTTTTTCCAAATTTTACAAATTTGACACTTTTGCTTCATCGGAGGCTATTTTTGGGAGAAAGGTTCTTCAGGCAGTGGTTCCTTCTGTATAAAGAGCCTGCCTATCCCTCCCGTCATCCGTGTACTTTTGCTTTGGTATTGGTATCCCAGAAGTAATGATGACCCGTGGACTGATCACACTTAACAGAAGAAAACATAATTTATGCTTACCTGATAAATTCCTTTCTTCTGTAGTGTGATCAGTCCACGGCCCGCCCTGTTTTTAAGGCAGGTAAATATTTTTTAATTTATACTCCAGTCACCACTTCACCCTTGGCTTTTCCTTTCTCGTTGGTCCTTGGTCGAATGACTGGGAGTGACGTAGAGGGGAGGAGCTATATGCAGCTCTGCTGGGTGAATCCTCTTGCACTTCCTGTTGGGGAGGAGTAATATCCCAGAAGTAATGATGACCCGTGGACTGATCACACTACAGAAGAAAGGAATTTATCAGGTAAGCATAAATTATGTTTTTTCTTCTTTCTCTTGGTATCTTTATTTGAAAAGGCAAGAATGTAAGCTTAGAAGCCCGCCCATTTTGGTTTATAGAAGGAGTAAAGTAGAAAGTTGCTTAAAGGGACATTAAACACTAAATAAATGCTAGATCAAATTATGCAGTCCAAGAACAGATTAGTCTGAGAATAACATCTAGATGTAATTTTTATAGTTTCATTAGCAGTTTAAATATTGACAAAATAAGTGTAAAGTTTTAGGCCTAGATTTAGAGTTCGGCGGTAGCCGTCAAAACCAGCGTTAGAGGCTCCTAACGCTGGTTTTGGGCGCCCGCTGGTATTTGGAGTCAGTGATTAAAGGGTCTAACGCTCACTTTTCAGCCGCGACTTTTCCATACCGCAGATCCCCCTACGCCATTTGCGTAGCCTATCTTTTCAATGGGATCTTTCTAACGCTGGTATTTAGAGTCGTTTCTGCAGTGAGCGTTAGAGCTCTAACGACAAGATTCCAGCCGCCTGAAAATAGCAGGAGTTAAGAGCTTTCTGGCTAACGCCGGTTTATAAAGCTCTTAACTACTGTACCCTAAAGTACACTAACACCCATAAACTACCTATGTACCCCTAAACCGAGCTCCCCCCACACCGCCGCCACTCGATTAAAATTTTTAACCCCTAATCTGCCGACCGCCACCTACGTTATACTTATGTACCCCTAATCTGCTGCCCCTAACCCCGCCGACCCCTGTATTATATTTATTCACCCCTAACCTGCCCCCCACAACGTCGCCGCCAGCTACTTACAATAATTAACCCCTAATCTTCCGACCGCAAATCGCCGCCACCTACGTTATCCCTATGTACCCCTAATCTGCTGCCCCTAACACCGCCGACCCCTATATTATATTTATTAACCCCTAATCTGCCCCCCCTCAACGTCGCCGACACCTGCCTACACTTATTAACCCCTAATCTGCCGAGCGGACCTGAGCGCTACTATAATAAAGTTATTAACCCCTAATCCGCCTCACTAACCCTATCATAAATAGTATTAACCCCTAATCTGCCCTCCCTAACATCGCCGACACCTACCTTCAATTATTAACCCCTAAACTTCCGATCGGAGCTCACCGCTATTCTAATAAATGGATTAACCCCTAAAGCTAAGTCTAACCCTAACACTAACACCCCCCTAAGTTAAATATAATTTTTATCTAACGAAATTAATTAACTCTTATTAAATAAATTATTCCTATTTAAAGCTAAATACTTACCTGTAAAATAAATCCTAATATAGCTACAATATAAATTATAATTATATTATAGCTATTTTAGGATTAATATTTATTTTACAGGCAACTTTGTAATTATTTTAACCAGGTACAATAGCTATTAAATAGTTAAGAACTATTTAATAGTTACCTAGTTAAAATAATAACAAATTTACCTGTAAAATAAATCCTAACCTAAGTTATAATTAAACCTAACACTACCCTATCAATAAAATAATTAAATAAACTACCTACAATTACCTACAATTAACCTAACACTACACTATCAATAAATAAATTAAACACAATTGCTACAAATAAATACAATTAAATAAACTAGCTAAAGTACAAAAAATAAAAAAGAACTAAGTTACAGAAAATAAAAAAATATTTACAAACATAAGAAAAATATTACAACAATTTTAAACTAATTACACCTACTCTAAGCCCCCTAATAAAATAACAAAGCCCCCCAAAATAAAAAATTCCCTACCCTATTCTAAATTAAAAAGGTTACAAGCTCTTTTACCTTACCAGCCCTGAACAGGGCCCTTTGCGGGGCATGCCCCAAGAATTTCAGCTCTTTTGCCTGTAAAAGAATAAATACAATACCCCCCCCCCAACATTACAACCCACCACCCACATACCCCTAATCTAACCCAAACCCCCCTTAAATAAACCTAACACTAAGCCCCTGAAGATCTTCCTACCTTGTCTTCACCATCCAGGTATCACCGATCCGTCCTGGCTCCAAGATCTTCATCCAACCCAAGCGGGGGTTGGCGATCCATAATCCGGTCCAGAAGAGGCTCCAAAGTCTTCCTCCTATCCGGCAAGAAGAGGACATCCGGACCGGCAAACATCTTCTCCAAGCGGCATCTTCGATCTTCTTCCATCCGGTGCGGAGCGGGTCCATCTTGAAGCAGGCGACGCGGATCCATCCTCTTCTTCCGATGTCTCCCGACTAATGATGGTTCCTTTAAGGGACGTCATCCAAGATGGCGTCCCTCGAATTCCGATTGGCTGATAGGATTCTATCAGCCAATCGGAATTAAGGTAGGAATTTTCTGATTGGCTGATGGAATCAGCCAATCAGAATCAAGTTCAATCCGATTGGCTGATCCAATCAGCCAATCAGATTGAGCTCGCATTCTATTGGCTGTTCCGATCAGCCAATAGAATGCGAGCTCAATCTGATTGGCTGATGGGATCGGCCAATCGGATTGAACTTGATTCTGATTGGCTGATTCCATCAGCCAATCAGAAAATTCCTACCTTAATTCCGATTGGCTGATAGAATCCTATCAGCCAATCGGAATTCGAGGGACGCCATCTTGGATGACGTCCCTTAAAGGAACCGTCATTAGTCGGGAGACATCGGAAGAAGAGGATGGATCCGCGTCGCCTGCTTCAAGATGGACCCGCTCCGCACCGGATGGAAGAAGATCGAAGATGCCGCTTGGAGAAGATGTTTGCCGGTCCGGATGTCCTCTTCTTGCCGGATAGGAGGAAGACTTTGGAGCCTCTTCTGGACCGGATTATGGATCGCCAACCCCCGCTTGGGTTGGATGAAGATCTTGGAGCCAGGACGGATCGGTGATACCTGGATGGTGAAGACAAGGTAGGAAGATCTTCAGGGGCTTAGTGTTAGGTTTATTTAAGGGGGGTTTGGGTTAGATTAGGGGTATGTGGGTGGTGGGTTGTAATGTTGGGGGGGGGGGGTATTGTATTTATTCTTTTACAGGCAAAAGAGCTGAAATTCTTGGGGCATGCCCCGCAAAGGGCCCTGTTCAGGGCTGGTAAGGTAAAAGAGCTTGTAACCTTTTTAATTTAGAATAGGGTAGGGAATTTTTTATTTTGGGGGGCTTTGTTATTTTATTAGGGGGCTTAGAGTAGGTGTAATTAGTTTAAAATTGTTGTAATATTTTTCTTATGTTTGTAAATATTTTTTTATTTTCTGTAACTTAGTTCTTTTTTATTTTTTGTACTTTAGCTAGTTTATTTAATTGTATTTATTTGTAGCAATTGTGTTTAATTTATTTATTGATAGTGTAGTGTTAGGTTAATTGTAGGTAATTGTAGGTAGTTTATTTAATTATTTTATTGATAGGGTAGTGTTAGGTTTAATTATAACTTAGGTTAGGATTTATTTTACAGGTAAATTTGTTATTATTTTAACTAGGTAACTATTAAATAGTTCTTAACTATTTAATAGCTATTGTACCTGGTTAAAATAATTACAAAGTTGCCTGTAAAATAAATATTAATCCTAAAATAGCTATAATATAATTATAATTTATATTGTAGCTATATTAGGATTTATTTTACAGGTAAGTATTTAGCTTTAAATAGGAATAATTTATTTAATAAGAGTTAATTAATTTCGTTAGATGTAAATTATATTTAACTTAGGGGGGTGTTAGTGTTAGGGTTAGACTTAGCTTTAGGGGTTAATACATTTATTAGAATAGCGGTGAGCTCCGATCGGAAGTTTAGGGGTTAATAATTGAAGGTAGGTGTCGGCGATGTTAGGGAGGGCAGATTAGGGGTTAATACTATTTATGATAGGGTTAGTGAGGCGGATTAGGGGTTAATAACTTTATTATAGTAGCGCTCAGGTCCGCTCGGCAGATTAGGGGTTAATAAGTGTAGGTAGGTGTCGGCGACGTTGTGGGGGGCAGATTAGGGGTTAATAAATATAACATAGGGGTCGGCGATGTTAGGGCAGCAGATTAGGGGTACATAGGGATAACGTAGGTGGCGGCGTTTTACGGAGCGGCAGATTAGGGGTTAAAAAAAATATGCAGGGGTCAGCGATAGCGGGGGCGGCAGATTAGGGGTTAATAAGTGTAAGATTAGGGGTGTTTAGACTCGGGGTACATGTTAGGGTGTTAGGTGCAGACGTAGGAAGTGTTTCCCCATAGGAATCAATGGGGCTGCGTTAGGAGCTGAACGCTGCTTTTTTGCAGGTGTTAGGTTTTTTTTCAGCTCAAACAGTCCCATTGTTTCCTATGGGAGAATCGTGCACGAGCACGTTTTTGAGGCCGGCCGCGTCCGTAAGCAACTCTGGTATCGAGAGTTGCTTTTGCGGTAAAAATGCTCTACGCTCCTTTTTTGGAGCCTAACGCAGCATTTGTTTTAACTCTCGATACCAGAGTTAAATTTATGGTGCGGCCAGAAAAAAGCCCGCGGAGCGTTAACAGCCCTTTTACCGCCGAACTCCAAATCTAGGCCTTAGTGTCTACAAAACAATGGCCGCTGCCATGTTGTAACAGCTTACCTTCTCTGCTGTGGCCAATTAGGGACAGTTATAAATAGGTCACTAACCTGTACAGCCAATGGCTGTGTGTAATATAACAGTGTTCTGCTCTTTTAATGCTGAGGAATAATCAATTTTGTAATACTCCTTAAGTTCTTGTGACTCAATGCAATGAGTTGAAACAATCTCTGGCTGCCAATGGGTGAAATTACCATGTAGAATTTAGCAGGGAATTTATTAGAAGCTTTGGCATTATTTGTTCTGTCAATTTATTAGCAGGTCTCTTATTTGACAGGTTTAAGAAATTATAGTAACAAACAGTACCTTCTAGGTTCAATCTCAGAGAAATCTGATCCAGCCGAAGAAATGGCAGCCAGTTTCCCTGCTAATAATATCTATTTATAAGCAATTGTTTTTATTGCTTTATCTATTTATAATCAATTTTATTGTATCTATTTATAAGCAAACTAGCGTACAATTTTATTACACTTTATAAGTGAGGCAATAAAGTTATGTTTGATGAAGAATTAATTATATATATATATATATATATATATATATGTTGCTCTAAAGAAACTATTTCTTCATTCTAGACTATTTCTTTAACTGGACTTCCCATGAAAATATTTAACAAGCTCACTTGTCATTGTCATTGTGCATTTTATGATTTATAGCAAGTTATGGTTTTAATGGATCTAATGCAAAAAAGTATTGCCACTGCTACTTTGAATCTAGGTCACAGCTCTCGCTATTAATGTTGGACACTGGGAATAGTAGACATTGGTCAATGTATTCCCTGAGCGGCAAGATATAAACATAATTTATCATGCATCATTACATTGCCCCCTTTTCTGAGAAAATGAACTGCATGAATATATATATATATATATATATATATATATATATATATATATATATATATATACAGGGAGTGCAGAATTATTAGGCAAGTTGTATTTTTGAATTTTATTATTGAACAACAACCATGTTCTCAATGAACCCAAAAAACTCATTAATATCAAAGCTGAATAGTTTTGGAAGTAGTTTTTAGTTTGTTTTTAGTTATAGCTATTTTAGGGGGATATCTGTGTGTGCAGGTGACTATTACTGTGCATAATTATTAGGCAACTTAACAAAAAACAAATATATACCCATTTCAATTATTTATTTTTACCAGTGAAACCAATATAACATCTCAACATTCACAAATATACATTTCTGACATTCAAAAACAAAACAAAAACAAACCAGTGACCAATATAGCCACCTTTCTTTGCAAGGACACTCAAAAGCCTGCCATCCATGGATTCTGTCAGTGTTTTGATCTGTTCACCATCAACATTGCGTGCAGCAGCAACCACAGCCTCCCAGACACTGTTCAGAGAGGTGTACTGTTTTCCCTCCTTGTAAATCTCACATTTGATGATGGACCACAGGTTCTCAATGGGGTTCAGATCAGGTGAACAAGGAGGCCATGTCATTAGATTTTCTTCTTTTATACCCTTTCTTGCCAGCCACGCTGTGGAGTACTTGGACGCGTGTGATGGAGCATTGTCCTGCATGAAAATCATGTTTTTCTTGAAGGATGCAGACTTCTTCCTGTACCACTGCTTGAAGAAGGTGTCTTCCAGAAACTGGCAGTAGGACTGGGAGTTGAGCTTGACTCCATCCTCAACCCGAAAAGGCCGCACAAGCTCATCTTTGATGATACCAGCCCAAACCAGTACTCCACCTCCACCTTGCTGGCGTCTGAGTCGGACTGGAGCTCTCTGCCCTTTACCAATCCAGCCACGGGCCCATCCATCTGGCCCATCAAGACTCACTCTCATTTCATCAGTCCATAAAACCTTAGAAAAATCAGTCTTGAGATATTTCTTGGCCCAGTCTTGACGTTTCAGCTTGTGTGTCTTGTTCAGTGGTGGTCGTCTTTCAGCCTTTCTTACCTTGGCCATGTCACTGAGTATTGCACACCTTGTGCTTTTGGGCACTCCAGTGATGTTGCAGCTCTGAAATATGGCCAAACTGGTGGCAAGTGGCATCTTGGCAGCTGCACGCTTGACTTTTCTCAGTTCATGGGCAGTTATTTTGCGCCTTGGTTTTTCCACACGCTTCTTGCGACCCTGTTGACTATTTTGAATGAAACGCTTGATTGTTCGATGATCACGCTTCAGAAGCTTTGCAATTTTAAGAGTGCTGCATCCCTCTGCAAGATATCTCACTATTTTTGACTTTTCTGAGCCTGTCAAGTCCTTCTTTTGACCCATTTTGCCAAAGGAAAGGAAGTTGCCTAATAATTATGCACACCTGATATAGGGTGTTGATGTCATTAGACCACACCCCTTCTCATTACAGAGATGCACATCACCTAATATGCTTAATTGGTAGTAGGCTTTCGAGCCTATACAGCTTGGAGTAAGACAACATGCATAAAGAGGATGATGTGGTCAAAATACTCATTTGCCTAAAAATTCTGCACTCCCTGTAATATGACATAATTTAGAAAATATAATATTGTCATTTTATCAAATAAACAAAATTTTCATTTACATAAATGAAAATAATTTGGGGACTGTTTGAACAGACAGTTACAATTAAAATGATAACGTAGAAATTGTACAATACTATAAATTATCCTGAGACAATATGTGCAGAATTTCTACAATTCTGGTTCAATATATTATCATCATGACGATGTACTTGAATAATATCCAACAAAAGAAGTATGGAACACATTGTATGTGCAATTAAGTATGGAAATTTCACTATACAAGTTTTGTTAAACATGAAACATAATTAACTTAAATAATTAGTTTTGATGTGTATATTCAAATCCATAATGGAATGTTTCAGTATAAGCAGGGATAGGCAAGGTGTCCGTATACGGACACTGGTGTCCGTGACTAGCCCTTGCAGTGTCCACCACAACCTTAGTATATCTTTTCTTTCTGATTTAATAATAGGAATTAAAAAAAAAAATGTAGTATGAATAAAGTTAGTCACTTGTCAAGAGACTGCTAGCGATATTGAGTGATAAGTTATGGAATAAATAAAGCCTGAGTGAAATACTGGATGTGTATCTGCATGTGTATAATAACACCCAGCTCTATACAAAGACACAGTAGTGACACTGGCATATGGGTATAGCCAGACAAGGGCTGGTTATAGGGTCAGTGGTATCTGCATGTGTATAATAACACCCAGCCCTATATAATGACACATTAGTAACACTGGCACATGGGTATAGCCAGAGGAGGGCTGGTTATAGAATCAGTGGTATCTGCATCAGTATAATAACACCCAGCACTATATAATGACACATTAGTGACACTGGCACATGGGTATAGCCAGTGGAGGGCTGGTTATAGAATCAGTGGTATCTGCATCAGTATAATAACACCCAACAATATATAATGACACAGTAGTGACACTGGCATATGGGTATAGCCAGAGGAGGGCTGGTTATAGGATCAGTGGTATCTGCCAGGACCGTCTTTAACACAGGGCAAAAGGGGCAGCTGCCCTGGGGCCAGTCTTTGTTGAGGGGCCCTATAGTCCTAAAAAAAAAATTTTTTTTTTTTTTAAGTTCATGCCAGACTGCTGATGTCATGTAACATGGGACACACACACAGTCAGTCCTAATATTGTCACAGTCAAACGTTCTCTGCTTATATTTATTTGTGAGAAAAGGTGCCAGACCGTGCCAATGTCATGTGACATTCCAAGCTAGTGCCATGTGCTGTTTTAGATGTGCACTGTGCAGCACTGGATGCTAAGCCCTAACTAGGCATCCAGTAAATCCCACTGCATCAGAAAAGGTCCTGCTGGGGTTACCACTGTTACCAGGTAACTGCTCTGGTGGTGGGGATTGTTTCTGGGTAGGGCTGACTATAGGCGCATGCAGCCGAAAGCTGGAGTGTCAGGCACGTGAGGATTTGAGCATCTGTGCAGCTGTACACACTGCTCTCTTCAGTCTTGAGGCTGTGTGACTCGTCTGTATCCATGCAGCCTTGGGCAGACAACATGCAGTCTGCTGGTCCCCTTATCCCTGCTCTTTCTGCTGTGGCTCTAAGGTCAACTAACTGAAGTTTGTTAGGAAAACAGTGCTTTGTAGAAAGGTGTCAGTGGGAAGAATAAGTGAGTGTACACATGCCCCTCCCCCATGCAGCATTGTCTAGTGCAGGATGAGAGAGAACTTGTTCCTAGCAAAGTAGTGACATGTGCTGCTGTGGCTGATGTATAGTATCATGCTGATACTTCACACATTAAGGTAAGGTTTATTTTTTATAGTTTTTATTTCTCTCTGTTTCAGATTTTACAGCTTCCCATAGTAGTTCTACTGTTCCAGTCAGTAAACTTATATCTGTCTGCACCTCTATGCTTCCGCCTCAGTCTTTACCTTGCTTTGCTCCTGTTGGCTGCTCTAAATCTCTTTAACCAGCTAACCTCACACCAGAATCACATTCAAAAGCATATTAAATTAATCCAAAGTGGAGGAATTTATATATTTATTTACTTATTAGTACTGCTTAGGTCCAGTTTCACATATTGCAATTTTTTTTTAATGATTAGCCCAGCAGTGGATGATCCACTGCTGGGCTAATAATTAAAAAAAAAAATTGATTTAGTTGTTTTTTGGGATGTTGGGGTGGAGAGCGAAATTGCATGGGAGGGGGGTGCCCAAGAAAATGTTTGCCCGGGGTCCAGTCAATATTAAAGACGGCCCTGGTATCTGCATCAGTATAATAAACACCCAGCACTATATAATGATACAGTAGTGACACTGGCTCATGGGTATAGCCAGAGGAGGGCTGGTTATAGGATCTGTGGTATCTGCATCAGTATAATAACACCCAGCACTATATAATGACACAGTAGTGACACTGGCTCATGGGTAGCCAGAGGAGAGTTGGTTATAGGATCAGTGGTATCTGCATCAGTATAATAACTCCCAGGACTATATAATGATACAGTAGTGACACTGACTCATGGGTATAGCCAGAGGATGGCTGGTTATAGGATCAGTGGTATCTGCATCAGTATAATAAAACCCAGCACTATATAATGACACAGTAGTGACACTGGCACATGGGTATAGCCAGAGGAGGGCTGGTTATAGGATCTGCGGTATCTGCATCAGTATAATAACACCCAGTGCTATATAATGACATAGTAGTGACACTGGTACATGCGTATAGCCAGACAAGGGCTGGTTATAGGGTCAGTGGTATCTGCATCAGTATAATAACTCCCAGCACTATATAATGATACAGTAGTGACACTGACTCATGGGTATAGCCAGAGGATGGCTGGTTATAGGATCAGTGGTATCTGCATCAGTATAATAAAACCCAGCACTATATAAAGACACAGTAGTGACACTGGCACATGGGTATAGCCAGAGGAGGGCTGGTTATAGGATCGGTGGTATCTGCATCAGTATAATAACACCCAGCACTGTATAATGACACAGTAGTGACACTGGCACATGGGTATAGCCAGAAGAGGGCTGGTTATAGGGTCAGTGGTATCTGCATCAATATAATAACACCCAGCACTATATAATGATACAGTATTGACACTGGTTCATGTGTATAGCCAGACAAGGGCTGGTTATAGGGCCAATGGTATCTTCATCAGTATAATAACACCCAGCACTGTATAATGACACAGTAGTGACACTGGCACATGGGTATAGCCAGAGAAGCGCTGGTTATAGGATCAGTGGTACCTGCATCAGTATAATAACACCCAGCACTATATAATGACACAGTAGTGACACTGGCACATGGGTATAGCCAGAGGAGGGCTGGTTATAGGATCAGTGGTATCTGCATCAGTATAATAACACCCAGTGCTATATAATGACACAGTAGTGACACTGGCTCATGGGTATAGCCAGAGGAGGGCTGGTTATAGGATCAGTGGTATCTGCATCAGTATAATAACACCAAGCACTATATAATGATACAGTAGTGACACTGGCACATGGGTATAGCCAGACAAGGGCTGGTTATAGGGCCAATGGTATCTTCATCAGTATAATAACACCAAGCACTATAAAATTATGTTTTTAATTTCAAATGTACCTTGGTGTCCTTCACTAAGGTCTGTACTTTGGAAAATGTTCGCCACAGACTTTGTCTGTGCCTATCCCTGAGTATAAGTTTGGCTGCTACATTTGAAAAGACTGTCAAGGTAAACAGATTAGTCACAGAGAAGCTTAAAGGGACACTAACCCCAAATGTTTTCTTTCATAATTCAGATAGAGTGTGCAATTTTAAGCAACTTTCTAATTTACTCCTATTATCAATTTTTATTTGTTCTCTTGCTATCTTTATTTGAAAAAGAAGGCATCTAAGCTAAGGAGCCAGCCAATTTTTCAGAACCCTGGACAGCACTTGTTTAATGGTGGATGCGTTTATCCACCAATCAGCAAGAACAACCCAGGTTGTGAACCAAAATGGGCCGGTATTCTAAACTTACATTCTTGCTTTTCAAATAAAGATACCAAGAGAAATTAAGAAAAAATTATAATAGGAGTAAATTAGAAAGTTGCTTAAAATTGCTGCTCTATCTGAATCATGAAAGATAAAAATGGGTTCAGTGTCCCTTTAAAGGGACATGAAACCTCATATTTTTCCCTTTAATGATTCATAGGACACACAGTTTTAAACACCTTTCTGATTTGCTATTATTATCAAATTTTCTTTGTATTCTTGGAATCCTTTGTTGAAAAGCAGGAGCATAAGATCTGGAGCGTGCACATGTCTGGAGCACTATATGGCAGCAGTTTTACAAGAATGTTATCCATTTGCAAGAGCACTATTTCCTGCCATGTAGTGCTCCAGACACCTACCTACGTGTCTATTCAACAAAGTATAGCATGGGAACAAAGCAAATTTGATAAGAGAAGCAAATTGTAAACTTTTTAAAATTGCATGCTCTGTCTGAATCACATTTTTTTGTGTTTCATGCCCCTTTAAAGGGCAGCATACAGAGAGAACAAAACAAATGAGATAATAGAAGTAAATTGGAACGTTGTTTAAAATCACATGCTCTTTCTGGATAATGAAAGAAAAAAAAGTGAGTGTCATGTCCCTTTAATTTCAACCTTTTTTCCTCCTCCTCTATCACTAGACTATTATGTGATTTAAGGTTCCCTTTCAGGGTTTGTCCCTTCCTTATCACCTAAATCATTGTCCTTCCTTATCCTTATCCTTTTATATATGTAAATCAGTTTTTTATATAGTCATTACTATTCCTAACAATTAGCTTAAAGGGACACTAAACCCACGTTTTTTTCTTTAATGATTCAGATAGAACATGCAATTTTAAGCAACTTTCTAATTTACTCCTATTATCAATTTTTCTTTGTTCTCTCCAGCCCATTTTAGGTTCAGCACCCTGGATAACGCTTGCTTATTAGTGGCTACATTTAGCAAACCAATAAGCAAGCATAACCCAGGTTCTCAATACAAAAATTGGCCGGCTCTTAAGCTTTACATTCCTGCTTTTTAAATAAAGATAACAAGAGAATGAAGACAAATTGATAATAGGAGTAAATTAGAAAGTTGATTAAAATTGCATGATCTATCTGAATCATAAAAAAAAATTGGGTTTAGTGTCCCTTTAAGCAGCTTCTTCTTTATTTCAGATTGCAATTTTAAAACTAATTTTTTCATAATCTATACTAGTACTACATATTACTACACTATTATTACTACACTATTCCCCAAACACATACATTTCAAAGATATTGATTCTATGTTGATGACTCAAAAGTCTAACTTCTTCCTTCCTACTCGAGTTTGTATGCAGGTGCCATGTATCTGATCATATAGGCTTCTAAAAGGCATGAGAGGGCTGTAGAAACCTGATCCAATGTCTCATTCAGAGATACTGTTTTTTTAAAGGTGCTGCAAGGGAAAATCAGCACTTCTGAATCATAACAGAAAGAAATAAATATCTGAGGTCTCAGCTTGAAATACAGCTTTCATAAAGGGGGCTGCAGGGGCAATTTACAGGCATCAAAAAGCTTCTATCTGGCAAATCAGGAGCTGTGGGGGAGATGTATGTTTCCTGATGTGTGTCACTTAGGTATACAGCTGATATAATGGTCTGCATAGGCCATGCATCTGACCCGTCTTCTCGGTCATGTCATTGACATAAATGGGGGTCATTTCACTGACATAAATGGGGCTGCAGGGACCATGCATCCAATCTATGTTCTCAGCTATGTAGCTGACATAAAGGGGGATGCAGGGGTCATACACCTGATCTATGTTCATAGTCAAGTAACTAACATACTAGGGGTTGCAGGGGCCGTGTATCTTATCTATGCCCTTACTTGGGCATGCAGCTGGCAATATTTTGTCTGTGTATTTGGTGAAAAAAACAACCCATACATCTCTCTATTTATATATACAAATACAAATCAGTGTTTTCTATTATTATTAGTAGTTACCACTGAGTGTTATATAGGTTGGCCCAAAAAAATTCTTAGACTGGGGCCCCATATTAATTAGCTCCACCCCTGACTGTGACCAAACACTGCTTTACTGCAGCTCCTCTTTCCATATCTGCGTTTGGATCCTAGTTGTTTTCCCCAGTGCTGGTCACATGATTCATTGAGTATTTAACTCCTTTTAGCTGCCAGACCTCTTCCATTTGAAACTCTAACATTTGGATAGTAAACCATACAGCACAAAAACAAAATTGATGCTTACCTGATTATTTCTTTCTTTTGCGATGTACCGAGTCCACGGTTTCATCCTTACTTGTGGGATATTGTCCTTCCTAACAGGAAGTAGCAAAGAGAGCACCACAGCAGAGCTGTCTATATAGCTCCCCCCTTAACTCCACCCCCCAGTCATTCGACTGAAGGCCAAGGAAGAAAAGGAGAAACTATAAGGTGCAGAGGCGACTGAAGTTTTCAATAAAAAATACTATCTGTCTTGATAGACAGGGCGGGCCATGGACTCGGTACATTACAAAAGAAAGAAATTTATCAGGTAAGCATACATTTTGTTTTCTTTTGCAAGATGTACCGAATCCACAGTTTCATCCTTACTTGTGGGATACCAATACCAAAGCTTTAGGACACGGATGAAGGGAGGGACAAGACAGGAACCTAAACGGAAGGCACCACTGCTTGCAAAACCTTTCTCCCAAAAATAGCCTCTGAAGAAGAAAAATTATCAAATTTGTAAAAATAGAATAGACAGAGCAGATATCTGTCCTTTTAGGGAACTAGCTGAAAGTCCTTTCTCCAATCCCTCTTGGAGAAAAGACAAAATCCTAGGAATCCTGATTTTACTCCAGGAGTAGCCTTTGGATTCGCACCAAAAAAGATATTTACGCCATATCTTATGATAAATTTTCCTAGTAATAGGCTTTCGAGCCTGAATCAAAGTATCTATGACTGACTCAGAGAAACCCTGCTTTGATAGAATCAAGCGTTCAATCTCCAAGCAGTCAGTTGCAGAGAAATTAGATTTGGATGCTGGAATGGACCTTGAATGAGAAGGTCCCGTCTCAGTGGCAGAGTCCATGGTGGCAGAGATGACATGTCCACCAGGTCTGCATACCATGTCCTGCGTGGCCACGCAGGAGCAATCAAGATCACCGAAGCTCTCTCCTGTTTGATTCTGGCAATCAAAGAAGGACGGAGAGGAAATGGTGGAAACACATAAGCCAGGTGGAACGACCAGGGTACTGCTAGAGCATCTATCAGTACTGCCTGGGGATCCCTTGACCTGGATCCATAACGAGGAAGTTTGGCGTTCTGATCAGACGCCATCAGATCCAATTCTGGTGTGCCCCATAGCCGAACCAGTTGAGCAAACACCTCCGGATGGAGTTCCCACTCCCCCGGATGAAAAGTCTGATGACTTAGAAAATCTGCCTCCCAGTTCTCTACTCCTGGGATATAGATCGCTGACAGATGGCAAGAGTGATCCTTTGCCCATCGGATTATCCTTGAGACTTCTATCATCACCAAGGAACTCTTTGTTCCGCCCTGATGATTGATATAAGCCACAGTCGTTATGTTGTCCGACTGAAACCTGATGAATCTGGCCGAAGCCAGCTGAGGCCATGCCTGGAGAGCATTGAATATTGCTCTTAATTCCAGAATATTTATCGGTAGGAGAGCCTCCTCCCGAGTCCACAAACCCTGAGCCTTCAGGGAATTCCAGACTGCACCCCAGCCCAGAAGGCTGGCGTCTGTTGTCACTATAACCCAATCTGGCCTGCGGAAACACATTCCCTGGGACAGATGATCCTGTGACAACCACCAAAGAAGAGAGTCTCTGGTCTCTTGATCCAGATTTATCTGAGGAGATAAATCCGCATAATCCCCATTCCACTGATCGAGCATGCATAGTTGCAGTGGTCTGAGATGCAAGCGAGCAAACGGAACTATGTCAATTGCTGCTACCATTAGACCGATTACCTCCATACACTGAGCCACTGACGGCCGAGGAATGGAATGAAGAGCTCGGCAGGTGGACAAAATCTTTGATTTCCTGACCTCCGTCAGAAATATTTTCATGTCCACCGAGTCTATCAGAGTCCCTAGAAATGAAACCCTTGTGAGGGGGGAAAGAGAACTCTTTTTTACGTTCACCTTCCACCCATGAGATCTTAGAAAAGCCAACACTAAGTCTGTGTGGGACTTGGCTAGTTGGAAAGTCGACGCTTGAATTAGAATGTCGTCTAAATAAGGCGCCACTGCTATGCCCCGTGGCCTTAGAACCCCCAGAAGGGACCCTAGCACCTCTGTGAAGATTCGTGGTGCCGTGGCCAACCCGAAGGGAAGAGCCACAAACTGATAATGCTTGTCCAGAAAGGCGAACCTGAGGAACTGGTGATGATCTTTGTGGATAGGAATGTGTAGATATGCATCATTTAAGTCCACGGTAGTCATATATTGACCCTCCTGGATCAATGGTAAGATAGCCCGAATGGTCTTCATCTTGAAAGATGGGACTCTTAGGAATTGGTGTAGGATCTTGAGATCTAGAATTGGTCTGAAAGTTCCCTCTTTCTTGGGAACCAGAAACAGATTGGAGTAGAACCCCTGCCCCTGCTCTGCTTTTGGGACTGGGCAGATCACTCCCATGGTAAAAAGGTCTTCTACACAGCGTAAGAATGCCTCTTTTTGTCAGGTTAACAGACAATTGTGAAAGAATTAGACGCACTAGAAGTACTTGGCGTCGCTTGTGCGGGCGTTACTGGTTGTGACACTTGGGGAGAACTAGATGGCAAAACCTGATTACCTTCTGTCTGAGAATCATCTAATGCCAAACCTTTATAAATCAAAATATGCTGTTTGCAATTTATAGACATATCAGTACAAGTGGGACACATTCTAAGAGGGGGTTCCACAATGGCTTCTAAACAAATTGAGCAATGAGTTTCTTCAATGTCAGACATGTTTAACAGGCTAGTAATGAGGCAAGCAAGCTTGGAAAACACTTTATTTAATGAAAAAAATACAATTTGCAAAAACGGTACTGTGCCTTTAAGAGAAAAAAAGGCAGGAGGACCTTGCCCGACAGCTCTGGGCGCTTCTAGACAATTTTGATTATAAAATGAGCAGGAACTTTGAAGACCTCACAGTCATCATTAGAGCGGCTAGAGATCGGGGACATAGCGACTTACCCAAGATGGCGGAGGACAGGAGAGATGATCTACCGCACCATTTGATAAGCAGAGAGGAGAGCGGTGCCCTTACCAAGTTGGATCTCGAAACTGCGATGAGGGAACCACGGCAGCAGCAGGACATCACTCCTCAGTCTCGCAAGCTAATATTCTCTGCGAACCCGCTGAGCTCCCACGCATCTGCCAGGCCTATCGGTTTTCGGCTGGAGTTCCCTGTAGCTGTGACCAGGGTTGGTGAGGCTGGCCACCGGGTGCATAGTGGGGCTCCGGCTGGAGATCAGAGTCCCATCACACGAGCCCCTGACACAAAAGGGTGGCGTATTGACATTCAGATCTGTAAACCTGTAGCGGACACCTTAATACCCACATTCCACAATATATATGCCTTACTAAGGCTTCCTCAGCCCTGCAGCCATGGGCACCTTCCTATCATATGGCCTGTTTGCGATATACCTGGCTCTCTTCTCTGTCGCCCTCCCAGACTCATCAAACCCCCGAAGAGAGGCTGTGGCTGATAGGGTCTCTGGCAAACTATCTTCACAGTGCCTCATCACTCACCCTGTAAAAACTTGTACTGTCAGTTCTCATATTGCCTTATTATACCTCCACTTTCCACCGGACGACAAACTTTATGCTTTTTCATCATTGCACAGTTTTATTTTTAGATGTGGTCCTACCTAATTAAGGCCTAGATTTGGAGTTCGGCGGTAAAAGGGCTGTTAACGCTCCGCGGGGTTTTTTCTGGCCGCACCATAAATTTAACTCTGGTATCGAGAGTTCAAACAAATGCTGCGTTAGGCTCCAAAAAAGGAGCGTAGAGCATATTTACCGCAAATGCAACTCTCGATACCAGAGTTGCTTACGGACGCGGCCGGCATCAAAAACGTGCTCGTGCACGATTCTCCCATAGGAAACAATGGGGCAGTTTGAGCTGAAAAAAAACCTAACACCTGCAAAAAAGCAGCGTTCAGCTCTTAACGCAGCCCCATTGTTTCCTATGGGGAAACACTTCCTACGTTTGCACCTAACACTCTAACATGTACCCCGAGTCTAAACACCCCTAACCTTACACTTATTAACCCCTAATCTGCCGCCCCCGCTATCGCTGACCCCTGCATTACACTTTTAACCCCTAATCTGCCGCTCCGTAAACCGCCGCCACCTACGTTATCCCTATGTACCCCTAATCTGCTGCCCTAACATCGCCGACCCCTATGTTATATTTATTAACCCCTAATCTGCCCCCCACAACGTCGCCGACACCTGCCTACACTTATTAACCCCTAATCTGCCGAGCGGACCTGAGCGCTACTATAATAAAGTTATTAACCCCTAATCCGCCTCACTAACCCTATCATAAATAGTATTAACCCCTAATCTGCCCTCCCTAACATCGCCGACACCTACCTTCAATTATTAACCCCTAATCTGCCGACCGGAGCTCACCGCTATTCTAATAAATGTATTAACCCCTAAAGCTAAGTCTAACCCTAACACTAACACCCCCCTAAGTTAAATATAATTTTTATCTAACGAAATAAATTAACTCTTATTAAATAAATGATTCCTATTTAAAGCTAAATACTTACCTGTAAAATAAATCCTAATATAGCTACAATATAAATTATAATTATATTATAGCTATTTTAGGATTAATATTTATTTTACAGGCAACTTTGTAATTATTTTAACCAGGTACAATAGCTATTAAATAGTTAAGAACTATTTAATAGTTACCTAGTTAAAATAATAACAAATTTACCTGTAAAATAAATCCTAACCTAAGATATAATTAAACCTAACACTACCCTATCAATAAAATAATTAAATAAACTACCTACAATTACCTACAATTAACCTAACACTACACTATCAATAAATTAATTAAACACAATTGCTACAAATAAATAAAATTAAATAAACTATCTAAAGTACAAAAAATAAAAAAGAACTAAGTTACAGAAAATAATAAAATATTTACAAACATAAGAAAAATATTACAACAATTTTAAACTAATTACACCTACTCTAAGCCCCCTAATAAAATAACAAAGCCCCCCAAAATAAAAAATTCCCTACCCTATTCTAAAATACAAATATTACAAGCTCTTTTACCTTACCAGCCCTGAACAGGGCCCTTTGCGGGGCATGCCCCAAGAATTTCAGCTCTTTTGCCTGTAAATAAAAACATACAATACCCCCCCCCAACATTACAACCCACCACCCACATACCCCTAATCTAACCCAAACCCCCCTTAAATAAACCTAACACTACCCCCCTGATGATCTTCCTACCTTGTCTTCACCATGCCAGGTTCACCGATCCGTCCTGGCTCCAAGATCTTCATCCAACCCAAGCGGGGGCTAGACATCCACTGAAGAAGTCCAGAAGAGGGTCCAAAGTCTTCCTCCTATCCGGCAAGAAGAGGACATCCGGACCGGCAAACATCTTCTCCAAGCGGCATCTTCTATCTTCTTCCATCCGATGACGACCGGCTCCATCTTGAAGACCTCCAGCGCGGATCCATCCTCTTCTTCCGACGACTAGACGACGAATGACGGTTCCTTTAAGGGACGTCATCCAAGATGGCGTCCCTCGAATTCCGATTGGCTGATAGGATTCTATCAGCCAATCGGAATTAAGGTAGGAATTTTCTGATTGGCTGATGGAATCAGCCAATCAGAATATAGTTCAATCCGATTGGCTGATCCAATCAGCCAATCAGATTGAGCTCGCATTCTATTGGCTGTTCCGATCAGCCAATAGAATGCGAGCTCAATCTGATTGGCTGATTGGATCAGCCAATCGGATTGAACTATATTCTGATTGGCTGATTCCATCAGCCAATCAGAAAATTCCTACCTTAATTCCGATTGGCTGATAGAATCCTATCAGCCAATCGGAATTCGAGGGACGCCATCTTGGATGACGTCCCTTAAAGGAACCGTCATTCGTCGTCTAGTCGTCGGAAGAAGAGGATGGATCCGCGCTGGAGGTCTTCAAGATGGAGCCGGTCGTCATCGGATGGAAGAAGATAGAAGATGCCGCTTGGAGAAGATGTTTGCCGGTCCGGATGTCCTCTTCTTGCCGGATAGGAGGAAGACTTTGGACCCTCTTCTGGACTTCTTCAGTGGATGTCTAGCCCCCGCTTGGGTTGGATGAAGATCTTGGAGCCAGGACGGATCGGTGAACCTGGCATGGTGAAGACAAGGTAGGAAGATCATCAGGGGGGTAGTGTTAGGTTTATTTAAGGGGGGTTTGGGTTAGATTAGGGGTATGTGGGTGGTGGGTTGTAATGTTGGGGGGGGGGGGTATTGTATGTTTTTTTTTACAGGCAAAAGAGCTGAAATTCTTGGGGCATGCCCCGCAAAGGGCCCTGTTCAGGGCTGGTAAGGTAAAAGAGCTTGTAATATTTGTATTTTAGAATAGGGTAGGGAATTTTTTATTTTGGGGGGCTTTGTTATTTTATTAGGGGGCTTAGAGTAGGTGTAATTAGTTTAAAATTGTTGTAATATTTTTCTTATGTTTGTAAATATTTTATTATTTTCTGTAACTTAGTTCTTTTTTATTTTTTGTACTTTAGATAGTTTATTTAATTTTATTTATTTGTAGCAATTGTGTTTAATTAATTTATTGATAGTGTAGTGTTAGGTTAATTGTAGGTAATTGTAGGTAGTTTATTTAATTATTTTATTGATAGGGTAGTGTTAGGTTTAATTATATCTTAGGTTAGGATTTATTTTACAGGTAAATTTGTTATTATTTTAACTAGGTAACTATTAAATAGTTCTTAACTATTTAATAGCTATTGTACCTGGTTAAAATAATTACAAAGTTGCCTGTAAAATAAATATTAATCCTAAAATAGCTATAATATAATTATAATTTATATTGTAGCTATATTAGGATGTATTTTACAGGTAAGTATTTAGCTTTAAATAGGAATTATTTATTTAATAAGAGTTAATTTATTTCGTTAGATAAAAATTATATTTAACTTAGGGGGGTGTTAGTGTTAGGGTTAGACTTAGCTTTAGGGGTTAATACATTTATTAGAATAGCGGTGAGCTCCGGTCGGCAGATTAGGGGTTAATAATTGAAGGTAGGTGTCGGCGATGTTAGGGAGGGCAGATTAGGGGTTAATACTATTTATGATAGGGTTAGTGAGGCGGATTAGGGGTTAATAACTTTATTATAGTAGCGCTCAGGTCCGCTCGGCAGATTAGGGGTTAATAAGTGTAGGTAGGTGTCGGCGACGTTGTGGGGGGCAGATTAGGGGTTAATAAATATAACATAGGGGTCGGCGATGTTAGGGGTAGCAGATTAGGGGTACATAGGGATAACGTAGGTGGCGGCGATTTGCGGTCGGAAGATTAGGGGTTAATTATTTTAAGTAGCTTGCGGCGACGTTGTGGGGGGCAGATTAGGGGTTAATAAATGTAATACAGGGGTCGGCGGGGTTAGGGGCAGCAGATTAGGGGTACATAAGTATAACGTAGGTGGCGGTCGGCAGATTAGGGGTTAAAAATTTTAATCGAGTGGCGGCGATGTGGGGGGACCTCGGTTTAGGGGTACATAGGTAGTTTATGGGTGTTAGTGTACTTTAGGGTACAGTAGTTAAGAGCTTTATAAACCGGCGTTAGCCAGAAAGCTCTTAACTCCTGCTATTTTCAGGCGGCTGGAATCTTGTCGTTAGAGCTCTAACGCTCACTGCAGAAACGACTCTAAATACCGGCGTTAGGAAGATCCCATTGAAAAGATAGGCTACGCAAATGGCGTAGGGGGATCTGCGGTATGGAAAAGTCGCGGCTGTAAAGTGAGCGTTAGACCCTTTAATCACTGACTCCAAATACCAGCGGGCGCCCAAAACCAGCGTTAGGAGCCTCTAACGCTGGTTTTGACGGCTACCGCCGAACTCTAAATCTAGGCCTAAGTTTGCTTTGGGTTCCCTCCTTCTTCAGGTTTGTGCTCCTGGTGTATTGTTACCAATTTCAACGTTCTAATGCTTATATATAAGACCTATACTCTATTTTTACCTATTTTGCTAAGTTGGTTAAATTTTTCCCCTAGATATAACGATAACTGCCTATATGCATCCCATAAGAACCTATTTAGCAGTATTTAGACTAAGCATACACAATCTGCCTATTCTCACAACTAACTCCTACTCCCACTGTCTAAACCTTCTATGCTATTTCAGTACTAGGCACTGAGAGGGAATCCCACAGATTGCAAGTACTAATTGCTACTAGTCCTATATATCATGAGATAACCTGACCCATATCATGACACTCATTTTCTTGCCATATGGTACCTAGATCTCCCTAAGTTATACCCCCAGGGGAAATGAAAAAGATAAAAAAACAAAACAAAACAAAACAAAAAAAACATATGCATCCACTTCTTTTTCCAGGCTGCCTATTCAAGGTACACCCCTTAAATATACTAAGAGATATATACTACCCTCCGCTTCTTATCGGGAATTACTTTTAGGCATACAGTAACCCGCTGCCCACCATACTCTACCTATAAACTACCCCCTAATAGAATCAGATACCATAGATTTCCTAGTGTTCTCCTTTTAATATGACAGGTTGTTGCTACTGCCCTTCATCATTTATAACTACAACATATCCCCTACTACTGCCTTTCAATTCCCATAGGTCCTCCAGTAATCAGGAAGCTTCTGTTTTTGTTTTTTGTTTTTTAATCTACACGTAAAATATACCCATATATTTGCCTGCCCTTCCTGTGTTGTTAATTTTAGTTACCAGTTACTAACTCTTTACTCAACTAGCTCTTCCGAGCGGCTCTTGACCGCTGTTTTGTTACCACATAACTAATTCTTGACAATATCAGTTACGCCTTTAGGTTATATAAGGAAAAATTAGGTCTTTTAGCTATGTGTCCTAGTTTATTTCTTTTTTTTGTTGTTTATAGCATGTACTAGCGAATCTACAGCTACAGCTTCTCTTATATTATTGCATGCAGTCAGTCTCAACATCACTGTTTATACATTTATTGTTCCAGATGAGGTCATATGGTCATGGCTAATTGCCACCCCACTACCCAGAAATACATATATTAAATTATAACATGGAATGCCCTCCTGGGACTGCTCCTCTGGGATGATTGAGAAGCTACATCTTTGGCTGCAATGCATGTATCTCACCATATGTTTATTTTACTTACCTTATATATGTTTATTAACTTTACCTGAAATGTACTGGGACAATTTTTCTTACCTGTTGTTAACGCTATGAACCTCAATAAAAAATTTATAAAAAAAAAAAAAGAGAAAAAAAGGCATACACAAACTGCAAAACTGCTTAAAATAACTCCAAACTTTCCGAAATTTTTAGAGTATACCTCTCAAGCTTTAGTAAGATTGCACCACAAATATTAAGGTAATTAACCCTTAAATGAGAAAACCGGATTAAAAAGAGTTAAAACCCCGGTAAAACCTTTGTCAGTACCCGCCCCTCTCACTCGATGTTGCTGGGGCCTACACAGAAAGTTACAAAATGATCTTTGAGCCATGTGGGTTATAAAAAAAACCAAATAAGCCAAGTGAACCCTCCAAACAGAAGTCCCAAATAAAATAAACACAGTACTCCCAGACACACAAACGTTTGTTCCAATATAACATACAAACTGAGTGCCCATAAAATTAGCCCTATATGCAAGCTAGTAATACCCTTCTAATACTAGGATTACTGCTTACCCTTCCCCTAATGGGGATACTTTCAGCCTTTCTGTAGTTATCCAAGTCTCTGCAGAAAAAAGGGCTGAACATACCTCATTGCTGTATAGCAAGAAACCTTTCCTCACACTGAAGTTTTCCTGTACTCCTCAGCTTCTGTGGGAACAGCAGTGCACCTTAGTTACAAATGCTAAGATCATCATCCTCCAGGCAGAAATCTTCATCTATGTCCTGCCTGAGAGTAAATAGTACAACACCGGTACCATTTAAAAATAACAAACACTTGATTGAAGATAAAATAAAACTGTTTAACACCTCTTCTCTTTACCCTTCCTGCTTAGAGCCAGCAAAGAGAATGACTAGGGGGTGGAGTTAAGGGGGGGGGGCTATATAGACAGCTCTGCTGTGGTGCTCTCTTTGCTACTTCCTGTTAGGAAGGATAATATCCCACAAGTAAGGATGAAACCGTGGACTCGGTACATCTTGCAAAAGAAATATATGTTACAATAGATTGTGTGTTTTGCAGTATGCTTGTTGGTTTATACCATTAGAATACTGTTTTTCAGGCATAATATAAGGAGACATATTATTTTAAATATAAGACATAAATGGAGAATTTCAGAAATGTTTTCTTAAATTCAAAATAAAAACAAACCTCATTCTTGTGTTATTTATAGTTGTTGATCACATAAATGTCTTGGGGTATGAAAGGATTTACTAGCACTAATAAAATATCCATTTAATAATTTCCCTCCGGGATAAAATCCATGAGTATTTCAGAAAGGTTGCAGAAGATTTTTAAAAAGGCTGCATATTTAAAATAAAGTGCAAATAACTAATAAAGTTGAGACTGATTGACAGGGTTTGCTGAAAAACAAAGAATGAAAAAATACCAGTATTTAAGAGCTAAAATGAAAAATGTTTGATGCAGGTACCAATACTCATTTTACACATCAGTATTAAAGTTTTTTAATTTTGTGTCATTTTAATTTTCACAAATAATATTTAGCAACAAAAAATAGGTAAAAATGATCTTCCATTAAGACTCATATATGTACAAAATGTGTAGAGGAAGGAACTAATATGTATATTAGATTATTACAGTACATTGCTTTCAGAGATGGCACTTCCTGTGACATCACCAGATTTGCAAATTGGTGGATTTGCTTCTGTGATGTAAAAAGTAGGGATGGGCGAATGTTTCTAAAAATTCGAAATTTAAAACGAATATTGATACATTCGTTTGTTCGAATCGAATTTCGAATGTTTATATAACATTCTATTTTCTAATTTTTGTTTTCAAATTTTTCAATAAAATTCGAAAATATTCGTTCAAATAATAGAATGTTTAGCTATGTATTCATTCAATTTCGAAATGTAATATTCGAATTCGAATGTGACATTCGAATTCGAATGTGACATTCAAATTTGAAATAGTATTTCTAGTCTACAACTGTGTTTAATAAATGTAATTTTCGAATTCAAATGCTACATTCGAATTTGAATGTCACATTCGAATTTGAAATAGTATTTCTAGTCTAATACTGTGTTTTAAATGTGATATTCGATTCGAATGTGACATTCAAATTCGAAATAGTATTTCTAGTCTAATACTGTGTTTTATAAATGTAATATTCGAATTCGAATGTGATATTCGAATGTAACATTCGAATTCGAATGTGATATTCGAATTCGAATGTGACATTCGAAAACTGTAAATAACATTCGAAAATCGAATTTTTAAGAATATTCGTTCTTATCAACATTCTATTATGTAAATCGAATTTCTACAATAACATTCGTTCTAACATTCAAATTCGGATATAAACACATTCGCCCATCCCTAGTAAAAAGCTGAATTGTTGAAATGGTTCACTTCACTCAAAACTCAGCAGCCCTGAATTTGCAAAATAGTGACTTATTTAAATTCAGTGCTGTATACAGAACAAGAAGGGAGATAAAGGAGGCATAATGGTGATTTTTAAAGTGAATGTCAATTTTGTTGCTAAAGTGCCCGGTTTTTAAAAATTTGATTAAAAACAGGGGCACTTTAATTCATCAAACTTTACCTTTCACTCCTGTTACTTTTTAATCTTCACAGCAGCTCCAGCTTCCTCCGGTCGTTGCAAGCCATTTCTGATGTCAGAAATGATGGATAGGTCATCCTCCAATCATGGCTTCCCCCCCGGGGGAATCAGTGTCTGATTCAACGCAGTGATTGGAGGAAGCCAGATTAGACCCAGGAAGAGGCCTTGCGATGGGTGAGGAAGCTGGAGCTGTTGTGAAGATTAAAAGGTAAGTATTTTTCTCAACAGGAGTGAAATGTAAATTTTGATGAATTAAAGTGCCCCTGTTTTTAATCGAATTTTTAAAAACCGGGCACTTTAGCATCAAAATTTACATTCACTTTAATAAAGATAAGAAAATAAGATGAGGTGCCCTAATAGTAACTCCAGTTCTTATTTGAGTATTAAAGTGATGGTAAATCCTAGCGTTTGTGTTTGTGAAACGCTAGAATTTACCATTGGAACAAATAAAGGGGACTTCCATTAATGAAGTATAAAATACTTCACGCTGAAAGTTCCTTTATTTGTCTGAAGTGTTCGCCGCACTGAGCTTCTCAGTCAGCCCACGGCAGAACGCTATTTTTCTGTGAGGTGATGATTCCACCTCTTAGTCAATAGCCATATGGGCCAGCTAGCTCCAAGCTATTGGCTAAGAGGTGGAAACGTCACCGCTCAGCCAAATAGCGTTCTGCCGTGGGCTGCCTGAGCAGCTCAGTGCGGTGAACACTTCAAACAAATAGAGGAACTTTTAGTATGAAGTATTTTATACTTCATGACTGAAAGTCCCCTTTATTTGTTCCAATGGTAAATCCTAGCGTTTCACAAACTCTAGGATTTACCATCACTTTAAGTAGAGCTTTGCAGTAAACAAAAATATGTAAAATGTAATAGTAATAATGTGGATGACAACATTACCTGTCTAATGATCTTGGTTATGAGAAGTCATCTGTAAATATCTTGGCCTGGGAATAAATGTTTAATGATTTTTGCAATTTCAAGCAACATTTCCTATTTATTTCAGACCATCAATGCAATCATATTAGAGAGTTCTATTGTGTATTTCTATTATGACTCACAACATTTTTTATGATTTTTCTTTTTTTTAGACGGAACCTGAAATAATTGAAGAAACAAATGTTGACAAAATTAAACAAGCAAGAACTTATATCAAATCCCGACAGGTCAAAGGTCACTCAGAAACATCTACCCTGAGCTCTCAGCCTTCCATTGATGAAGTCAGACAGCAGATGCATATGTTGTTAGAAGAAGCCTTTAGCTTGGCATCTGCAGGGCATGGAGAACATAAAAGACCCCCTCCAGATCCATATGCTTCAGTGCAACACATGCCTTATTCTGAGGTTGTAACCAGTGCCCCTGGCACAATGTCAAGACCTAGACTGCAGTGGGTACCGACATATGGACCAGATATGTATCAGTACAGCTTACCCAGACCTGTAAGTTAATTGCTTAGTAGTTCATTTTATCAAGTTACCCCTCAGTGATATAGATTCTCTAAACCTTGCTGAGTTCTACAAGCTCATAGTGTATAGATTTCACAGGGGCAGTTCTCATTGAAATCTTAAAAACAGTCTGAAACTAGCAACCCTTGAGGAGCTGTGAGCGTTGCATTGAAAGTGAGGAGGTTCCCTGGAAAACAGTATTTGGTAGGGGACTGGAACCTTTAATTTGCGAGCACTTAACAATGAATTTAGAGACAATCCAGCCAGCATGGCCTAATGTTAAAGGGACAGTGAAGTCAAAATTAAACATTCATGATTTTGGGCAAGATTACAAGTGGCATGCTGTTTCGTGCAAGCGATATCGGGTTTATCGAGGGTGTTTGTGATAGTCGGAAGGAGCGCTTACGTTACAAGTTGAAAGTAAATGCTAACGCTTGAGCGCAATCATGATTTGTGTGTGTACATATGTATTTCAGTATTTATATGTGTAATATATGTATTTACAGACATGTATATGTTGCGGGTAAAGTCAGATATTGGTTAATGCTAGCATTACCCGGGTAAAACGGACATTACCCAAGCGGCTGTGGGTAAAGCCCAATGTAACATCCTAAATATCCTCAGAGTGCATCAAGATAACTGCATCAAACATATATAGTATGCACTGTTTTCTTCATAAATGGAAAGATTCCACAGCTGCATTCATTACTTTTGGGAAATAAGAACCTGGCTACCAGGAGGAGGCAAAGACACCCCAGCCAAAGACTCTTATGGAGGGTAGTAATCCTGTCAGTCTCTCAGAGAGGGCTTGGATGAAAGTTAGAGTCCGGCGATGCAGGCAGGGCCGGCGCTTGTGTAAGGCAGTGTAGGCAGTCGCCTTACGGCGCCCTCCACAGGGGGGCGCCAACTTATAGCAGGAGTTTTATCTGCCTTGCACCATATGATAGAATTTTATTTTCCAATGCAGTCAGCAGTATTAATCTAGTTCTAGCATTAAAGTTAACTTCCAGTTCCAGCTTCCAACTCAGTTATGTAGCTGTGAGCGTGCACTGTTGTGGGACTTTCTTGCGAGTCGCGCTATAACCCTGGCCCTGCCTACTATCTTTGCAATGTGCACAGCGTCAGCACAGACAGTGTGGAGTGAGTCACTCACTGTCTGTTTTAGCGGGAAAATCCAATTCGGAATAATGCGAGGTGCTGCTGCATGACACAGTCGGTTAGAGTTTTGTCTCTCTAAGTCTGACCACCCCAGACGGTCAGATCGGGCCTGGTACAAAAGATAAGGTAGGAGGGGAGGATGGAGGTAATGGTTATAACTACTTAGCTCAAGCAGTAGCCGAGCAGCCCGGGCTGGGTGGTCTTTCTGTGCAGCTGTATCTCTGTAACGCGCTGCCAGTGCCTATTACTATGTCATGCATGCTTAGCTCAGTGGAGGCTCACCAATATGCCCAGAAACTCAACTTACATTTTTTTTTATTGGGAGTGGGGCCCTTTTTATATAAAAAAAACTTTAGGGGTTCATTGTGTGATGGCGCAAGTCAGCAAAGCAGACAGGCTTTATAGACAGTGAAGTACAGGAGAGGTAGGAGGTACCTACTAGCGTGAATGGAAGAGGACTGACTGAGTGACCAGGGGGCAGATTGTATATGTGCCCGCTAACGCTAATATTAATTTCTCAGAGTCAGTAGGAAAATGGTGAGCACTGGCAGCATATATATGACATAGCACTGCAGCAGTGCTAAAATGTTTTGAGACAGGCACCTTGTTATCATAGTCACCCCAACTAAATCAGAAATGCTTCTGATTAGAATTTATATAACACTTGTGAAAACATGCCTAGCTGGAAAACCTGGTGTTTCATTCATTGTAAGGGAGCAAAATCAGTGAAGCATTTTTATTTTTTTTCATGACCTTAAAGTATTGCAACAAGTCTGGTTGTGGTATTGGCCAGGACTGCTGCTGCTTTACTGCCTTATCTTTTAGTTATGCCTTTACTGACCCCACCACTTTTCCTGCTTATTGTGCTGTCAATCAACACTTCACGGAGGGGAAAAAGAAACAAATACATTAGCCGTTTATTGTTATTTAACCCTTGCTTTCCATATAAAGTTGCCATTAATTCATAGTACTACAAAGCCTTTATTTGGAAATCTGATACATACAGGTACAATGAGGGTCTTTCCATTTTATAAATAAAGGATATGTTGGCATTATGCAGTCACTGACTGCATTTTATAGATTGCATGGAGAACGTAGCTTGTGTTTAGTGCAGTGTAAGGAATTCTCCCTCAGTTTATTTCCAAGTTTTTCAAAACACTATGCTTTCAAAGTTACAGCCCCATGTATAGCTCCCAGTGTCACAGACTTATTAGGAGATGGCTATTATCCACCCTTATGGAACTGGATTTCTTAAAAGTACATTAAACATCAAAGAGGGACCTGCATTTTCTTTGCTAGGCCCCTTTTGCTAAAAAAATAACTTGAATAAGAAACCAACTTCCTTATTGTAAAACATTCAATAATTCTTTAAAACACCACTGAAAGCTAGTGTACTACATATGGCCAAATCACCTGCACATGCATGTGTGACCATGTCTGTGTGTGAGCATGTATGGTTGTGTGCATGAGTATGTCTGTGTGATAGTAAGAATCTGAGTGTGTCTCTTTTTGTGACTGCGTCTGCGTGTGATAATGTGTGTTCATGTTCTTGTGTATGTTTGTGCCTATGTGAGTGTTAGTGTGTGCACATGTACAATGGTATGTGTTTATTTTTTGTGTAGTCCATATTATAGATATGGGGTGGGATATCAGAGTTAAGTCCGTTAGGAGTCTAGGTGCCCCACTAACTCAAAATGTCCCCAGCCACCACTGGTCATGCTATACAGCTGTGTAAGGTGTGTAGTGGCATTTTGTGCAGTTGTGTAACTCACCTTGCTAGCAGTGCCAAATTGTACAGCTATGTAAAAATGTATGTAATTATGTTCCTATTTGTGTAGCTGTCACTTGTAAACTGTGACATGTTTTCTACCTTGTTGTAGAAATGTGCTATGTATAGACCCCATGTTGTTCTGTTGTTCATCATAGTGTGTCAATCTGTCAAGTCATTTGGTGCTGTGCAGTGTTGTGCTGCCTGTCCATACAGTTAAATCATACTATATAGGTGTAACACGTGTATAGGTGTAACACGTGTGAAATGATGTGCAGTTGTGTGGCTCTGTGAGATGCTGTCTAGCAATAACATGTTGTATAATTAGCTTTTCTAAAACCTTTTTTTTTGGGGGGGGGGGGCGGCAAAATGTGTCTTCGCCTGTGTAACCAAAAATCCTTGCACCGGCCCTGGATGCAGGAAGAGTCTTTCTGCGAAACCATCCCGACTCATTTTAACAACTCCACAAGCAATCGGCGTTGTCTAACTTCACTTCAATGCCTGCTTTCTTCTCTCAAGTCCATGGCGGAGGCGATGCTACTATCCGTCACACTTGAGGGCCGTGTTCCTGTTCCACGGCATAGATTCCAGTAAGATCGTTTCACTTTACTTCTTCATGAATGTACTGTAACTCATTTGTTCCTGTGAACTTACATGAAAAATACAGGGTCTCAGTGAGACTCCTTTAGTATCTTGGAATCAAGGGTTAATATCTCCTGAAGGGGATTATTGAACGGGGGGGGGGGGGGGTAATCATGTTTGTTATGTGATTCAACCTGCTTATGTGTAGTGGTAACTGGGCTCATGGTTTTGGAACATAACGGCCTTTCAAAGTGACGCGACCTTACGGTTGGGCACACTTTTTATGGACTGTAAGGTTCACCTTGTGACCGGGCGTGTTTACGTTCTGGTCTCCCATTTCTGCATTCCTGACTGTGTGGCGACGGAGAAATATAGTCCACTGGTGTCTGCTTCATAGGAGGTGGTGAGTGCCCCAGCCATTGGGGGTGTCAGGTGCCATTCAAATTGTTTTATATATATTGTCCTCTTTTTTTTTTCTTTTTTTTTTGGTATCCTTTATCCAATTATGGAGGATACTGATGTTGATATTGTGCAACTGTCTGATTCAGATTCTTCATCCTGTGAAAAATGGCCCCATTGACTCAGGTCAGTCAGTTATGTTCTTTAGGCCGTCCTAGAGCGCCTTGTTCCTTGGGCTCTGGGATTCAAGGGACTGCTGAGCCATCTGCCTCAGGGTGCCCTGTCCCCTGGGAGGCGAGTTCCCTACCGCTCCCTTCTACTACTACACATGCGGGTAACCCAGGTTATGTTTTTTCCTCCTCGAGGGTGGATTGTTCCCCCCGAAAGTTGTGGCACATTTTCGCTTTTACATATTTTTGGCGCTTGCTCGTCTACAAAGTACAGATGTTTATTTGCGATTGTGCTTGTACCCAATTACCCTGGGTCTCTCGGCCATGGGAGGGCATGTTCAGTTCCCTGCAGGTGTAATTATTCCTGAGTGTTGTGCTTTTCGTTGCAGGCTGGCTCGCCTTTGTGTTCTACTCAGACACATTTTTGAGCTGTTTAGGGACCATATCCTTCTTGGCTATGGGTCTCATCAGTCTCCTACTTCAAATGGCTCACCTCGTTAGACATGGGGTGATGACGTAATCTCCTTTAAGTCTTGTTATCGAGATCCTTCCCAGTTTTTTTGGAGGAACAGGGTTTCTGTTAGGCTGGTCCTGCGGGTTTTTCTGTTCTTCTTGGGCGTTAACCTTCGGGTTGCCTGTTATTTTATTTTATCTGGTTAGGATGAATTTTATTTTTTCTGTTTTGTTCCCCTGCTTCAGATCTGCTGTTGCTTGGGTTGGTCCAGCTAGGTGGAGGATCTGAGATCTGTTGTTCATCCTCAGGTCTTGGGGTGCCAGTGGACCTTTTTTGAGGTTCTGTGCCTCCCCCCTTTGATATCTGTACATAGGCCTGGCGGCTTGGATTGCCTGGAGTGTGCCCTCTGTCTTGGAGGTTGGGCACTCTGATATTTTGTTTGGATGCTTTTTCCTTAGGGACAGTGTTTTCTCTGTGTCTTCCTACGGATGGCGGAGTGTTACTGAACTCAGATGTTGTTCTTCTGCGTTTGCTACCCATAATTTTCTATTTGCTCAGTCTCTGAGTTCGGATGTTTTGAGGACTTTGTCTTCAGCTGTCTTTTTCAGTGCCGTTGCACAATGTTTGGGAGATGTGTCTTCTCCTTGATGATGCCCGGTTTGCTCCTTGTGGTTCTACCTGGGTTGGGTGTCGTTTCCTTTTGTTTTCAGGATCCATTCGGGTCTCTGTGGACTTGTCCTTCTTTTGAAGGGGTTTTTTCCTTTATTGGATCTTGCTATACATTTTGGGTATCTTTTTGCCTCCCCCTTTAGGGGATTTTGGTACTTGTGCTAGTATAGGGTTGTATGGGGACCTACTGCTGGGTGACGGTTCTCCTGGAGGAGTGTTGGCTCAGTGAGTCTACTTTGCGGTCTCTAGTTAGGCTTTCAGACTATCTGCGGGTTAGTGTCCTTGGGGCCTTTTCCTTCTAGTTTTTTTGCCCGGCTCCAATGAAGCAGGGTTTGGTTGGGTTGTGGTTTCAGGCCCGGTGCCCTTAGAATGGGCCCCCTATTGTACCTTCCCGTTCTTGCATTCAGTGTCCTCTATTGCTTGGGTATTGTTTTCCCAAAACTAATGAATGTAGTGGGTTCAAAGGGGGCGTCTTCCTTTAACCCCTCAGACAGAGGTAAAATAAATAGTGTAGATGGCGGAATTACATTACATCAGGCTTTACCTACAGCCACTTGGGTAAGGTCTGTTTTACCCGTAATATATATATAAACACATAATACATAGGAATACATATATAGACATATATCTATAAGTGCATTGGAGTCCTTTGCAGCTAAGTAAATTGAACCATGTAAAATCATATATTCATATTTAATAGAGTGTTATAGGCCCCTATTTTCAGGTCCGACAGACCTTGCTGAATGTGGAGAGCAATACGCTCTCTGTATTCAGCATTGCACCAGCAGCTCTTATGAGCTGCTGGGGCAACGCCGCCCCTTTGCAGGGGGGTGTCAATCAACCGATTGTACTTGATCGGGTTGAATTGCGGCAATGTCTTTAGACCGCTGCTTCCTAACTGGTGTTTCTGGCGAGCCTACAGTCTCGCCAGAAACACGGCCCACAAGCTCCATCCGGAGCTTGATAAATGGGCCCCATAGTGTTTTTTTAAACATTCTGATGTTCTGCACATTTGAGAATATGTTCTATGTATTTATCAATAGATATTCATATATATATATATATATATATATATATATATATATATATATATATATATATATACCTATATAGGTATAGATATATATTTTACCAAAAAAATCCAGATAAATCTAGAAATATGTATTTTTGAATAAATAGAACATATTCTGCCATGTGAAGAACATTGGAATGTGAAATATTCTTATTTTCATGTCGGGTTAGCGCACTTGAGAAAATGCAATCGGGTTTGCTTGTGAAGTAGGGTGTTAGTTTTTTCTAATTTTTTGCTCCATTGACTTCTATGGGGGAATACATTTACACAGTCGTGATATTCTAACTTTAATTATTTGTGTGCAGTGGGTTAGCGCTTGAGCAACAGCTTTTTACTTTCAACTTGTAAAACACTTGCTACCCGACACAAGCAAAAATCTTAAATTCTAGCACAGTTAATGCACGAGCAGGAGTGCAAAATACCGCTCCACTTGTAATCTAGCCTTTTATATAAGTCTCATGTTGTTAACTGTCCCGTTAAGGCACCTTCAGATTTGAGCAGTTGCTCATAGCCTTTTATTTTACAACGTACATAGTAAATTCCTGATACTGACATACCTCCCAATATTTATGGCTGGGTATCAGGGACTCAGGAGGTTGATGGGGGCCCACCACAATTTTGTGGGTGGAGCTGTGTTGGGAGGGGTGGGGTCATGGGTAGTTAGTGGGTAGAGTTGTGGGTGTGTCTGAACTGGGCTGTGGGTGTGTCAGTGTGGTCACTGGGTGTACCCAAGCAGTTCATGGGTGTCTCTGGGTTCTCAATGGGTGGGGCTAAGAAAAATTCTGGAAATTCTAGAAATAGGAAAAAATGACTGTCTCAGAGGTGTCAGTATATGGCCGGGTTATAATACAATTTATTTAATAATTATTAAACCCCCAATAAAATGCATATACAAAACAATTAAAATCAATATTTTATTCCTAAATTCTTTATATTAGTTAAAGTTATAAACACATTGAATTATATTTATAGGAACCAGATTATGAATCAAACTATACAAGCTTAAACTGTTACAATATTCTATACAAAGATCATAGAAACATACCTTTACAAATTACCGTATTCACAATAATCTCCCAAATCAGAGTTGCATTAAAATATCACAATGAGATACCAAGGTATGGTTTGTTAACTTACAGACAAATACAATTAAGCCACTTAGCCCACAAATGATTCTATATAACTCTAATTAAAACACCAGAAGTTATATATATATTCTTAATGCAAACAGCCAGTTTATATGCCAACTTATCTGAGTTGAAATAAATTCTTATTTATCTACAATAAGGTAAATCTTAAAATATATCTATATAGCTGCAAACTGACTATAGTCTTAGAATACCTTTCTCTAAATTATTAAAAATATAGAACAGTCCTACATCACCAACATGAGCCAGATTAAATGTTCCAGTTTTTCCAAGTAGATTCAGGTCACCTCATATGAAGAAAGGTATTGCAATCAGATCAAAAAATTAGTCCGAGGTTTTGCTTATAATGACTGTGTCCCCAAAAATGGCAGCAAAGTTTTCAGTCAAAAGTTAGCAGACAAAAAGACTTTTCTTTTTTTTTTTTCTTTCCCCTTGCATGAGGTTATATCATGTGATATATCCCCTTTTCTTATTCTAATAATTGGTGATCGGAATTCAATAGGCCCTTAATGGAGCTGTCTTTCCATTTACCCTCAGAGCTTGTCCCTCTCATTGGTTCATGTTGATTTTGCATGTGTTCTAGTAGTCAAATGCCTTTTGGTTGTAATACCATTTCTGATCTATAGGTGGCAGCAGACAATCACAAATGCAGTCTCCATCAACATTGCTAACAGCTTATATAAATTCATATATTTTTTACAATGTATTATATTTTCTAGTATTAATAAGTCACATGTTCCATGTGTATTGGACCACGTCATGCCACTCATCCTGAGCATTTCAAGACTAGATATGATATATTTCTCAAAATACAAAGTAATTCTTATACATTTAAAATATATGGGTATTTTAAAGAATTTTAATACTTTTAGCATGGATCTAATTAATATCTCAGTTATCATCTTAATATCATATATATACCTTGAGATCAGCAATTAGATGTGGTTTCATATGTATTACTATCCCATATAAATATTTCATATCTGTATATTTCTTGCTGAGGGTATAACACATATGATATTATTTAAAACACCAATTATATTTGTACTTATTAGGTGCCTGAAAAATATAAGAGTATGTTATCCATTAAATTTATTACAAACCTGAAATGCATTTCTGAGATCCATGGAATTATACATTTTTATACAGGATTAAAAACCATACAAGTTGTACTTTTAAAAATGAATTTCAGTTACAATGCAATATATGTTTCAGTACAGCTGTGTACCTAACACCACAGGGGTAATCAGCTCTTGCTATTTTTCCCATTTGAGACGTATGGCTGAGCTTCGTGTATTCAAACACAACAGGGGTAATTCATTTTTGAATATGCTTAAGCCTTAAAGAGATTTTTCCCAGACTGTTCTTTACAGGGGTCTGATAAGTTTATTACCCATCTTAGGCAGGAAATCAACTTTAAAAAGAGCCATATAGTGAACATCTTGTTGAAATAGATTGCCTTTTTCTAATTGAACCAAATGTTTATTCCTTTGTTCTCATTTGGATGTATTGTAATAAGGAAAAAGGGGGGTTGGGGCTGGTCTGCTATGAGACCAATTCACTTCAAAATGAAATATTAGATTCTATGATACATCTGTAGTTTATTTAATGTTACTCACAGAAACCCTGACAGAGGAATAGTGGGATAGAGTTCAGAATCAGGGACTGTCGCTCTCAAATAGGGACAGTTGGGAGGTCTGTACTGGCATCTCTCTGCTTGTGAGACAACAACGCCAGCTTTGTCATTAGTTCTTTTTTGTTCCCCTTAGACATACCGGTTTTCACAACTTCCTGAAATGGTAATGGGATCGCCGCCACCTCCTGTCCCTCCTAGAACAGGTCCTGTAGCTGTCACCTCTCTCAGAAGGTAAATACTTTGCTCTATGTCTAAATCTTTCATTTACAGAGCTCAACTTGCTCTATCGTCTGTCAAACAGTGCTGTTAGAAGACAATTATCAATAATGGTTTATAGGTGTAATTGTATAATCTGTCACGTGTGCTCTGCAGAGTTGTATGAAATCTTTATTGTTACAAGGACAGGGTACAGTCATTTTTTCCTCCCCTTTAACATGTTCCCAATTATCAATATTACCTGCTGGAGTGTATTAATTATAAATAACCAATTCATTTATATTTTGTCATTTGAAATAGCTGATTTTGACTGTGTTTCAATAAAGTAATATTGGCAATAGAAAAGCTAGTTAAACAATAGACAGTAGCAGAAATCAACCTCCCACTGGTGGATGGGAGAGAGAGCCCAGTACATTTGAATGTGTTCCTGCAGCAACTTTGAATGCAATTAACTCATATCTGTGTGTTAGTGCATTGTTCCTTTATATAGCCACAACTTTACTTGGCTTACAGACAACAGACCTCCAGCTTCCTATTAGATAGTGCATTCATACAGAATTAAAGGGACACAAAAAATATGACAGTACATTTACAAATTTTTAATAAACATATTTTGGCTTTTCTTGAATTGTTTTGAGGTTCGACAGAATCTTTAGAAAATTGTTGCATGTGATACTTTTTCTATAGCTTTTCTAAATCTGCATTACATGAAACTAAGTGAAAATTAAACTTTCAAGAGTCAGACGGAAAGTTCTTTGTTCTTTTGCTATCCTTTGTTGAAGAGTACACATAGGTAGGCACATCTTACAATATGGCAGTAGCGTTTGCAACAATGTTATATATATTGTTGTAAACTCTGCTTCCTTCTAATGCTATAACATTGTTAAAGGGACATTAACACTAAAAAAATGATAGAATCATGCATTCAAAGGAAAGATCAGTCTGAGAATAACATGTAGATGTATGTTTTAAAGTTTCATTAGATGTTTAAATATTGACAAAATGGGGCATATTTATCAAGCCCCGTTCGCCGGAAACAGAAGTTATGAAGCAGCGATCTAAAGACCGCTGCTCCATAACCTATACGCCTGCTCTGAGGCGGCGAACAGACATCGCAAGAAATCAACCCGATCGAATACGATCGGGTTGATTGAAACCCCCTGGAAGCGGACGATTTTCCACAAATCTGCAGTTCACAAGAACTGCTAGTGCGATGATAAATGCAGAGAGCGTATGCTGTCGGCATTTATCGATGTGCATCAAGCATGATCCGCAATATCGGATCATGTCCGCTTGCACTACGGTAATTAGGCCCCAATAAGTGTAAAGTTCTAGGGACCGATTTATGAAGGCCCGTATTCCGCCTAAGACTGCTGCTCCTTAAAGAGACATTATATACTTGTTTTTTCTATTCTTTACTATTCTTTTTGTTTTTTTATATTGTTTTCTATTTATATAGCCCATAAAGTTTTTTTGTTTTTTTTTTTATGGATAGTTTTGCTTATTTTTAAATAACATTGCTCTGATTTTCAGACTCCTAACCAAGCCCTAAAGTTTTAGGAGAATACTGGCGTATACCTACTCCAGCTTGCTTCTGTTGTGTAAAGTGTCTTTTCATTAGCAAAGGAAGGGGGAGGGTGGAGGGTCTGCTATTTCCCACTTGCAGTGGGTGTTCCAGTAACCTTTTAAACAGAGCTAAACTGGAAGTTTCTAAGTACGTTTTTAAATGGTTTTATACTTGATTTTTATATCAGTATCTGTGCATATTATAGTAATGTCTGTTGCATGGAGTTATATAAAAATATGTATACTGTCCCTTTAACTTGTCCGCTTCCTCTGAGGCGGCAGATAGCAATCCACCAGATCGCATAAGATCAGGTTGATTGACACCCCCTGCTAGCAGCCGATTGGCCGCGAATGTGCAGGGGGCGGAATTGTGCAATGATAAATGCCAACAGCATATGCGGATCATGTATGCTCGCACTTGGTTAAATCGGCCCCTTAGTGTCTATAAAACAATGGGAGCTGCCATGTTGTAACTTAGGTTGCCTTCTCTGCTATGGCGAATTAGGGACAGTAATAAATAGGTCACTAGAGTGTGCAGCCAATGGCTGTGAGGATTACAGCAGTGTTTGCACTTCCATTTCTAACAGGAACTGAAATGCTCACAATTTCAGAATGGAATTACAGGAAAAATAAATAATGAAAGTATATTGCAGATTTGTTTATACTGTATATTTTCAATTAATGATTTTATATTACCATCTCAAAGTGTTTAATGTCCCTTTAAGCACATTGGGGTTAGTTCCAATTGTTGATCTTGTTTATTGGCTTTTTATTGACTCCCCATACATGTTTTTCAAGTTCAGAGTGAATTCCAACGATAACACAATTTCTGTACTTGAAAAAGAGCGTATTGAATATGAGCAGATATTGAGAAAATCACTATCATCTTACTATGCAGATAGATAAGGGCAAATTTTAAGTTTAAACATGCCTGTGTCCATTACTTTATAGAGACTCAATGGAATTTAGAAAACCAACAATTTTTAGAGTTAACTTATAGGAAAAGGGGACAAAATAAATGATAAAAGTATATTGCAGTTTTTTTAACTACACATAATTAAACATTGCACATTACAATCACATACAGTTTAATCTCACTTTAACAAAGGGTGTAGACAAAGTGCAAAAATGGCCTTGCCGACATGTTTGCCTGTTTTCCAAGATGATTTGGAATAATTCTATTATCTTTCACATGCGCAATACACTCTGAAATGGTCACATACACCATTTTAAATGTATATATCAATATATGTTCTAGATTCATTAAATCTATGATACAGGGACATGAAACCAAATTATTTTCTTTCATGATTCAGACAGGGCATACGATTTTCAACAACTTTCCAATTTACTTGTATTGTCAAATTTGCTTTATTCTCTTGATATGCTTTGTTGAAGGAGCATCACTACATTACTGGGCGCTAGCGGAACACATTCAGTGAGCCAATGACAACATATATATATATATGCAGCCACCAATCAGCGCTAGCTCCATGAAGTGCACCGCTGCTCTTGAGCCTACCTAGATATGTTTTTAATTAAGAAAGAATTTGAAGAGAACAAAGCAAATTAGATAATAGATGTACATTTTACATTCAAATATAAAATATTAATATATTCATGTTGGGTTAGCGCACTTGAGAAAGCACGATAGGGTTTGTCGGACTTGTTGGTTGTTAGGTATTTTTCCCCACTTTACGCATTTTATTGTAGCCTATGGGGGAATATTTTAACATGGTAGTGATATTCGAAGTTTGGCTGTTTGCACTCGTTGGGTTAGCTCGCATGCAAAAACGTTTTACTTTCAACTTAAAGTACGCAAAAAAAATTACTTCTAGCAGAGTTAACGCGCGAGTGGGAGTGATAAATAGCTTGTAATCTAGTCCTAAATTTGCCCTCCACAGGCTGGAGAGACAAAAAAGTGACCAAAACAAGACAAAATGTATCTTACTTTTATTAAAGTAACAGCTGATGCAACAGAGTTAAAGGAACTGCTTCTGAATTGATTATACATTTACATGCAGCTTTGCAAACACCTGCTGCTAAGAAATTTACATTATTGTGATGCAGAAAGTGACAAATAGGATATAAGGTATCAGGTGTTCAGATATAGGGAGAGATTTATCAAAGGTCTGGCGGACCTGATCCGACAGTGCAGATCAGGTCCGCCAGACTTCGTTAAATGCGGAGAGCAATACGCTCTCCGTATTGAGCATTGCACCAGCAGCTCTTGTGAGCTGCAGGTGCAACGCCGCCCCCTGCAGATTTGCCAGCAGGGAGGTGTCAATCAACCTGATCGTACTCGATCGGGTTGATTTTTTGGCGATGTGTGTCCGCCTGCTCAGAGGACAGGGTTATGGAGCAGCGCTCTTAAGCTTCATAACTGCTGTTTCTGGTGAGCCTGCAAGCTCGCCAGAAACACGGGCCCTCTCCATCCGGAAGCTTGATAAATGAGCCCCATAGTTTCAACTTAATACATTTTTCTTTGATAAAAATAGATGAAATCCTCTACAAATTGATATCCTAAAACATAGTGTATTTCTTTATCTCTATGCCAGGGTTGTGACATAATTGAACAAATGTTAAGTTTGTGGTCAGCCAGCTGTATCTTACAATTTCTTGATGCTGGAATCCCTGGTATCTGGGGGTGGGAGCTGCTGCATGAGATATATGATTCAGTCTGAATACTGCAGCAAACCCTGCAAATGAGAGAATCCTGCATTTATATTGTCTACTCATCACTTCTGCAAGACAATGTTGAAGATCATTTGTTGAAGTCTGCCACCTAATGGCCAATGTAGGATAATGCATAGTACCATGAAGATTACTTGACAGCATTGTAGGTTACACTTGCATCTAAGGTATTAAAGGGACATAAAACCCCAAATTCTTCTATTATGATTCAGATATAACACAATTTTAAATACATTTCTAATTTACTTCTATTATCAAATATTTGCCTCATTCTCCTTGTTGAAGTGGACGCTATGCACAACTGGGAGCTAGCTGAACACATTGTGTAAACCAATGACAAGAGGCATATATGTGCAGCCAACAATCATCAGCTTGCTTCCAGCAGTGCATTACTGCTTCAGAGTCTACCTATGTATGCTCTTCAACAAAGGACTGCAAACTTCTGTATACAAACTAAATATTATAAGCATTAGAGATTCTCACTTTGCTACCAAACTTCTCATTGTTTTTAACTTCAGGGGCATAATCCCTTTACTGAGCAAGCAATCACAGTATAGGATGTTGAAAGAACAAGCTTTTCTATTATGCAGGATGCTCTCCAGCCTCTCTGAAAAACAATTAACAATTTTCTGAGATAAACTACTGGAAAAGAGTGCAAAATAAATACAAGTAAATTTCAACTTTACTACCCATAATGACATTTTTTATGTATAAATATTTTTTTAATCTTTACATTTTATCGTCTCCACCTAGAACTGGTAATCATCAAAATATTTTACTGTATTTATTTATTTTTTGCTATTAGAAAGACCAGCTTGCATCTTTCAATTGGTATTGACACTGGCTGCATCTATATAATTGGCTGGCAGAAAAAGGGGCTGTAGCGGATCATGTCCGACCGACATCGCTAAATGCCGACAGCATGCACTGTCAGCATTTAACATTGCACAAGCATTTCTGGTGAACTGCTTGTGCAATGCCGCTCCCTGCACATTCTCAGCCAATCGGTCGCTAGCAGGGGGGTGGCAATCATCACGATCGTATCTGATCTGGATGATTGCAGTCCCCCACCTCAGAGGTGGCAGACGAGTTAAGGAGCAGCGGTCTTAAGACCGCTGTTTCTTAACTCCTGTTTCCGGGAAGCCTGAAGGCTCGCACGGAATTAGCAGCATCTGCTGCTTAGTAAATCGGCCCCTAAGACTCATTTGTAATGCTATAAATAGGAGAAATAAAAATAAAATTTACAATACCACTGCTTAAAGAGAAATAGTTTCAGCTAAAAGAGAGTATTGTAAAGTGTATTGCTTTTTATGCATGGGACGATTAGAAAGAGGTTTTCAAAGTCAACAGGAAATGCTTTCCTAACAGCTGTTCACTGTCTGCAGTTTTTTTCTCTCAATGTTAAAGGGGCATTAAAGCAAAATTATATTTTCTAAATTCTGACAAAGCATGCAAATAAATAAAAAAAAACATATTATGGTATTTGCTTTGTTCTCTTGTTATCCTTTGTTGAAGAGTAAACCTACGTAGTCTCATACCATGCTATGGCTGCAGTGCTTGAAACAATGCTGCTACAGATTGCGTAAGACACATGTATGCTCCTGAATTCTTATGAGCCTAACTAGGCTTACTCTTCAACAAAGGATACCAAAGAAAATGCCATATATATATTTATATTTAAATTGCATGCTCTATCTGAATCATGTGTGTTTTTCATTGGCTTTAGTGTCCCTTTAAAGTTTTTTTGCACATGCTCAGTTTAAATGTGCGCAAACATGATCATTTTATTGGTTTTACAAGAATTTAAAAATATAACATGCTTTTAAATTATGAAATGTATACTTAAATATGCTTATCAGAATGTTATGATTGCAGTTAAATGTTTGGATGTTTAATTACAAAATTACTCACCATTTTATGGAATTATTTATTGCACAATGTCATAGTTAACCCCTTCAGTACTGGGATGTTCAGAGAAGAACTTACCCAAAATACAGGAGAATTTTTAGCATTTTTGCTATCACTCTATTTAAACAGAAATAGAGCCTTCGTTTTTTTGTTTTTTTTTAAATTTACCTGTCAAAACTATATATATATATATTTTTTTAAGTAGACAACCCAAGGTATTGATCTAGGCCCGTTTTAATATATTTCGTGCCACCATGTCACCGCCAAATGGGATCAAATAAAAAAAAAATGTTAACTTTTTCTCAGACTTTAAGTTTCTCACTGAAATTATTTGCATAGCGCTTGTGCAACCATGACACAAATGTTGTAAAAGCTTCCCTTGGGTCCACTTTGTTTAGAAATAGCAGACATACACGGCTTTGCCATTGGCTTTTGTTAATTAGAAGGCTGCTAATTGCAACTGTGCACCACACATCTGAAATTCATGACAGTGAAGGGGTTAATCAGGTAGCTTTTAAGGTTGATTTTAGCTTTCATGTAGAGATTAACCTCTCACCTGACGCTTCACACCCCCTAATTCCTACCTGATCCATACCAAACAGCTCCCCCCCCCACCTCGGTCACTCCCATCTTAGGTACAGATAGACAGTCTGCCAATATGAAAATTTAAGGGGATTTAATTTTCTTATTGAACATTTTTTTTTTAAATATTTTCTGCAGTGTAGGATCCCTCGTTACCCTCCAACCTCCCTGATTCTTCCCAAACAGCTGTCAAACCCTCCCCCCTCTAACTACCCTCCCCTCTCTAACTAGTGTCCACTATCTTAGGTACTGCCTGCTGTCTGTTTTTATGTTTTAACTAGATTTTCCATTTATATTGTTTATTCTCTAATTTGGGGACCAACAGACAATTATGTTCAGGTAACCTTTGGTGTTCATTTCACACAGATCTACATCTGATATGGCCAACAAGACAAGAATGAAAGAGTCTAGTGGGACTGAGCAGACTTCAGGTGAGCATGTGGGCTTTTTATCAACTACACGGGCACCTGTCACTGTCGCCCCAGTGGATCGGTCAGTAACAAATTATTCAGGTGAGACCAGGTACCCCCTAGACTTGGATATGAACTTCTAAACAAGCAGTATGTAACATGCTGATAACCAATGGCTCAAAGAATATGGCAAAATAGCCTCAATTCAATAAAACCTGTTTTTTTAAACTTATATCTCATGGAAAACTACACCCAGCAAAGCAATTAAAAAAACGTGGATTTCAGAAGGATTTGTAACTGTCCCTCGTCACTTTCACAAGTTGTAAAACCCTTTCCACTCTAATCAATGGAGCCAAATCCATATTTTAACTGTTGATTTCTTGGACCATGGAAAAGCTCCACTATGGAGGATACTAGAAAACTTTACAGAACAAACTAAATCTGGAAAAATTCCCTCATTAAACCAATCCACCCTAACATATACAAAAAGAAAACTTTAATGCAATTAAAGGGATGTGAAACCCAACATTTTCTTCCATGGTTTAGATAGAGCTCACACATTTTTAAAAGTTTCCATTTAACTTCTGTTATCAAATTCTCTTCATGGTATTCTATGTTGAAGATCATACCTAGATAGGCAGTATGGATGTGTCTGTTACACTATAGGGCAGCGGATTGTGAAACCACTGCTACAATCTAGTTTTTTTGCAAATCTTTAACTTAATTTAAAGCATTCTTGCAAAACTGCTGCCCTATACTCCTACAGACACGTGCACGCTCCTGAGACCACTCAACTACTTTTCAACCAAGGATACCAAGGGAGCAAAGTAAATTTGATAATAGAAGTAAATTGGCACAAAAAAAAATGTACGCTCTATCATAGCCAGCCCCTTGAGACTCCTTTTTGTTCTACCGAGAGAAACTACTTTACCAGAACAAAACAGACATGAAGTATATTAATTCTGTAGTTATTAAGACATTTAGGGCTAGATTATGAGTGGCGCAGTTATTAGAGCTCAAAGATATGAGGTCTCAGGTGTTAGGAAAAAAAGGACTGCAAAGGACTTTAACATAGAGATATATACATACACACTTCTAAATATATATAAGTGTGTATACACACACATATATATATATATATATATATATATATATATATATATATATATATTAGGCGATAAGCCTGCCCAGAGGGCAGTCTATGTTTAAAAAATACAAACCCCCAAGCTAAAGTTACAAAACATAAAAAAGTAAAATTACAGAAAAAAATAAACAAAGCTATCCAAAATAAAAAATGGCCTTTTGTAGGGCATTGCCCTAAGTTAAACAGCTCTTTACTTACAAAAATTACCAATTACCCCCTAACAGTAAAACCTCCCACCCAACCAACCACCCCAAAATAATAAAACCTAACACTAAAAAAAACTAAACTACCCATTGCCCCTAAAGGGCAGTCAGCTCTTTTACAGCCCATTAAATCCCTAATCTTAAAAAAAAAAAAAAAATAATCCTAAGGCTAAGCCTCAAATAGGTACTCACTTAACAATTTAATCACACATTTCTTAGTGAAAAACAAAATATTTTAGTTCATATAGCACAACGTTTTTGACTCTGTGCTATATGAACTAAAATATTTCGTTTTTCACTAAGAAATGTGTGATTAAATTGTTAAGTTATAATAAATCACTTGCAAACATTGTAAAAGCATAGCAAATTAATGTAAATAGTATTATAGTTGAATATTTCACCAAAGGGGCTTGTATATATTTCAAAGAAGGTTTTGAAGGCGGAGCATCCTGTTTAAATCTCATGGAGTGTATTCTCCAATCATGCACAGCCGGAAGAAGCCCGAAGGAAGCACAGGTGAAATGCGCGTACATGCACAGCCGGAAGAAGCCCGAAGGAAGCACGGGTGAAACGCGCGTAGCTTGTTTGTATGTTTGAGCGGTGCAACAGCTGAGCACCGCCTAACAGCTGATCCCCCAAAAGAAGGAATATTTCTGCAAAAGAAGAAGGCGTGTGGAAGCACTTAAAGAGCCTACAACAGCGGAGGAGACAAGGTAACGGATTTTGAAGTCCGGCTCCGGTTTTGAAGATCGAATCACTGGATGTAACGAGCAGGTAGTCATATTGCACCATAACAACCGAAGGAACAGGTATATGTTTATCTTGTGATATTATGTTGAGCAAGCCGTTTAAATCAAGATAGAAATGGCATTGTGAACTTGCTAATCCACGGCATCCTGTCTAAATTGATACAAGTTGCAGTCCTGTATCGGGTATGTTGCTATTTTTGGTGCAGAGCCTGCATTAGCGTTTATCCACACTTTTTGAATTACAAATATGCCAACGAGTGGCATTGTGATTGAAATTTCTAAGTGTACCGGATTATAAACGGACTAACCTTAAGACTCTCCTTTACAACCCGGGTTGTTATTACTATATTTCACATATTTGAGGGAATTGTTGATATTACATTATGTTGCTATCATGTATATATAAACAAATATGTATTCACATATTTCAGTGAGTGTGTTTTATATCATTGTGTTTCTGACTTGAACAGTTATTTGTTAGTCTCTAGATATAGTTAATTACATAGTTTGTTGCTGGATTAATAAGGGTACTTTTTCTCTCTTTTCATATATACTAATAATATACCCTTACCGTGCACTACACAGAAAAGTGTATCCTTACATAGGATACACCATTAATATTTTCTGTGTATATAACTGTGAAACTTATTAGACTAGTGGTGCTGGCACACATTACGAATATATATATATATATATATATATATATATATATATATATATATATATATATATATATATATATATACATATATATATATATATATATATAACCAAAAAAAATCAAAAATATGTAGAAATATTTATTTAAAGGGATACTAAATCCAAAAAGTTTCCTTAAAGGGACATAAAACTTATATGCTAAATCACTTGAAACTGATGCAATATAGCTGTATAAGGAAAATATCACCTGAGAATCTCTATGTAAAAAAGGAAGATATTTTATATCTAGTGATGTCGCGAACCTAAAATTTTGCGTTGGCGAACGCGAACTTCAACAACTGTTCGCGAATGGGCGAACCGCCATAGACTTCAATAGGCAGGCAAATTCTTTCTGGCCACAATAGTGATGGAAAAGTTGTTTCAAGGGTACTAACACCTGGACTGTGGCATGCCGGAGGGGGATCCATGGCAAAACTCCCATGGAAAATTACATAGTTGATGCAGAGTCTGGTTTTAATCCATAAAGGGCATAAATCACCTAACATTCCTAAATTGTTTGGAATAACGTTCTTTAAAACATCAGGTTTGATGTTGTATCGATCAGGTAGTGTAAGGGTTACGCCCGCTTCACAGTGACAGACCAAACTCCCCGTTTAAAGGGACAGTCTACACCAGAATTTTTATTGTTTTAAAAGATAGATAATCCCTTTATTACCCATTTCCCAGTTTTGCATAACCAACACAGTTATATTAATATACTTTTAACCTCTGTGATTATCTTGTATCTAAGCCTCTGCAAACTGCCCCTTTTTCAGTTCTTTTGACAGACTTGCAGTCTAGCCAATCAGTGTATGCTCCCAGATAACTTCTCGTGCACGAGCACAGTGTTATCTATATGAAATACGTGAACTAACACCCTCTAGTGGTGAAAAACTGTTAAAATGCAATCTGAAAGAGGTGGGCTTCAAGGTCTAAGAAATTAGCATATGAACCTCCTAGGTTAAGCTTTCAACTAAGAATACCAAGAGAACAAAGCAAAATTGGTGATAAAAGTAAATTGGAAAATTGTTTAAAATTACATGCTCTATCTGAATCATGAAAGTTTATTTTGGCCTAGACTGTCCCTTTAACGCACCGCAAACAACCGCAAACAGTCCATTTGCACAACCGCAAACTCCCCATTTGCACAAGGTTGGATACCAAGCTAGCCATGTCCCGTTCCTTGTCCTCACTGATGTCATTGAAGGTCTCTTCCTCCACCCAGCCACGTACAACACCAAGAGTCCCCGAAAGGTGACAACAAGCCCCCTGGGACGCCTGCTGTGTTTGGTCTTCCACCTCCTCAAAGCCACCTTCCTCCTCTGACTCCTCTTCTTCAGACTCCTCTCTCTGCGTTGCCTCTCTCTGCGTTATTATAAGGTGTGTTAAATAGTACTATTACTATCAGTTTAATCCCTGTTACGTCCCCTATCAGGGGACGTGTATATGGCATGGATTTTAGGAACCGGGAGATGGATAAAGATGCTTGGTCGGTCCTCCTACTTCAAATTTGGGGCACTGCGCGTGCAATCTAATGTGCCACCAGATAGGAGTTCTATATGGCCCACATGAACTAGACGTCTCCTGTTGTGAAAAGCAAATAAAAAAAGCATGTGATAAGAGGCTATCTATAGAGCATTTGAAGCAGGCAGAAATTTAGAAGTTTAAAGGTTATAAAGTATATTAATATAACAATGTTGGTTGTGCAAAGCTGGGGAATGGGTAGTAAAGGCATTATCTATCTTTTTAAACAATAACAATTTTAGTGAGGGCTGTCCCTTTAATTCTTTGGTATCCTTTGTTAAAGATTAATCCTAGGTGAGCTCAGGAGTGTCATTGTTTGCAACAATGTTAATAGCAATGTTATACATTGTTGCAAATGCTGCTCTCACAAACTACTAAAGGCATGTACACATGCGCCTAAGCACCCTCATAGGTTTACTCTTCAACAAAGGATACCAAGAGAAACCAAGCAAATCTGATATTAGAAGTAAATAGAAAGTTGTTTTATAAAATTGCCAGAGCTATCTGAATTGTGAACATTTAATTCTGACTTTAATGTCCCTTTAATTTTGTGAGCATGCATTTTAGCATTTAAGGTGTTTAAGTTTTTAAGTTTTAATTTAAGTTTTGAGAACTGGTGTACCCTAGGAAAACCAGATCAGATGTACGGGTGTACCCTAGGAAAACCAGATCAGATGTACGGACCATGCAAGAGTAAACATTAGTTAGTTTATATGGCACATTTATTAGTATATGACATTTTTTTTAATAATACAAACCTTTTTAAGCAACATAAAAGTGCAAAAAGAAAATGTTCTAACATCTTATTATTGCACTATTGCTTGTATATCACTGTAACCATGCCCTACTGGGATCTAGCTGAGCACATCTAGTGAGCCAATGAAAAGAGACTTGTGTGTAGCCACCAATCACATGCTTGCTCCTATTAGTGCATTGCTGCTTCTGAGCCTACCAAGGTATGCTTTTCAACAAAGAATACCAAAAGAACAAAGTAAATCTGATAATAGAAATACATTAAAAAGTCTTCTAAAACTGCATGCTCTGTCTGAAGCATTAAACTTTAAATTTGACTTTTATTTCCCTTTAAAATATGCAAACATTTAGCATTCACACTTTAGATGCTGTAAGTGGGCTAAGATACTAAAAGTGATGCAAACGCCACTTTAATTTCCTTTAAATAATGCAACAAAGCAATAAATAAATTATAGACCATCAGAATGAATATATTTTCCATTCACTAAGCCATGTTTTCGCATGTTTTAATTTTATTATGGCAGTATCTCTCCTGAGAGATGTAATCTACCTCTCCTATTACTGCTGCCACTAGGGACTCATTAGCTTAGTTTCACTTTGCAACAGATGAGAATGGTAATTCTACATCATGGGATTAGAGAGCCTCGTATGTTATGGGACGTTATTGTACATAAACACAATCGTGCTTAACTTAAATCTCAATCAATTAGAGTAAAGCACCTCTTAGGGGTCAGCCCACGTTTAACTCTTTATCTGGAAATGAGCAATGTAGCAATACAGTTCTGCAGAACAAAGCAATCTTACGATTCCTAGCATTTTACGCTGTATTTCCTCAAGTACTTCTCAAATATTCCGGAATTTAATACCAATCAAGTCAGGTAAACATTTTTTGTTGCCAAGGATGTTTAAACAAGTTTAGGATATTATTGGGGTTCGGAATCCACAAATTACATCAGTTTTGCTGAATTGGCTCTAGTTTTTGAGATAATGGATACCCCTCAAATTATTATAAGACCTGTGACTGCTGAAATAAACAGCACAGTTTGGGCTGTCTTTTTACAATCTAATCTTATCTTTAACATTGTTTTGCAAGTTTATCCATTGCATATAATTTTATATTCCACCAGAAGCTTGAAATGTGTTTTATTGCACAAAGGTAACTACCAAGCATCTCTTTCAATTGCTCACTCAACAAAACTTAAAGAAAATATCAAAATGGTCTTGTAGAAGCCCCGCTATCATGAGCACCAGTGGTCTATTTGTTTAGATATTAAAGGGACAGTCAACACCAGAATTTTTGTTGTTTTAAAATATAGCGAATCCCTTAATTACCCATTCCCCAGTTTTGCATAACCAACACAGTTATATTAACCCCTTGAGTGCTAACGAAGGCTCTGAGCCATTGCAGAGTTTCCCACTCTGGTGCTAACGACGGCTCTGAGCCGTTGCTAGCACTCTCCCACCTTGAGGGAGATCTGGGGGCTCCCACCTGCTCCTACCCTTGCGATCGGGCCTGCATAGTGACAGGCATTGCCAGGGCTTCACGTTATGTGCAGTGACGTCATGCGCAATGACGTGATGACGTCACTGCTCAACTTTATTTAAACTTAACAATGTTAAGTATAGGAACAGGGGGCATGCTGCTTAGAAGCCTGTATCTCAGGCATCTAAGCAGCTACAGACCCCCAAGACCCACTGTTGGAAAGGTAATCGCTTAACCTTTCCAACAGTGTAAGTCTTGGGGATCTAAAAAAAAGTTAAAAATGTATTTTCAAAAAATAAAAACCTTATAAAAGCTTAGCACCAAGGTGGGAAAGTGCTTAGCACTCAAAGGGTTAATAAACTTTTTACCTCTGTAATTACCTTGTATCTAAGCCTTGGCAGACTGCCCCCTTATTTCAGTTTTTTTAAAAACTTGCATTTTAGACAATCAGTGCTCACTCCTAGGTCACTTCACGTGCATTAGCTCAATGTTATCTATATGAAACACATGAGCTAATGCCCTCTAGTGGTTAATATGCATTCTTGGCACTTTTAATTTCTGGACATCAAAGCATACGAGGTAGGACAAAGGGCACCATTAATTCTTTTAAATAGCTTGGTCCCTGATCATGCAGAGATTTGTAGGATAGTAGGCCTATCTTGAATAGTAAGTGCCATTTTATTGACAGCCAGTGCAGAAAATGGAGGATAGGTGTTACATGGCAAGATTTTGGCTGTAGCGTTTTGTACCAACTGAAGGCGATGGAGTAGTTTTTCTGAGAGACCATAATAAAGAGCATTGCAGTAGTCCAAACATGATGTTACCAATGCAGGGATTATCGTGGGAAGATCGTCCGTAGGAATAAGGTACTTGATCCTGGCTATATTTTTATAAATGACAGAATAAGGCTTGTACTGTGACTGATATATGATATTTCTGAGAAAGTTCACTGTCAAGCATAACACCAAGATTTCTTTCGAGATTTAAGGTTTGTAGATTTGATCCTCCACATTCTAGATTAATTTGTTGATCTTGCTGCAGCTTAGTTATCATCATACTATCTTTACCCATCACAAGTACTTCTGTTTTGTCTGAGTTTAGTTTCAACCAGCTAGCACTCATCCATTCCAAAGATATCATCAAGACATTTATTCAATGTTTCTACTTGAACATTTGAGTTGGGCTTAAAAGAGATGCATATTTGTGTGTCATAACAATGGTAGCTGAGGCCATGCTGCCTTATGATCTCTCCCATTGGCAGCATGTACACTGCAAATGGGAGATAAGATGGAACCCCAATGGAACTCTATATGCTAAGGGGCAGGTTTATAGGTACAAACTTTGAATGGTACTCTCTGGTTTCTGTCACACAGAATTTATATGAACCATTTTAGAACTGTACTACCCAGCACACAGATATTGTGCATGTGGTTTATTATAATGCTATGGTCCACTGTGTAAAATGCAGCAGAGAGGTCAAGGAGAATTAGTATTGAGCACTCACCCCTGTCTTTTGCCATCAGGAGATTATTTAGTACCCATTCCAGCACAGTTTCAGTACAACGTCTTGTTCTGAAACCTGGCTGGAATGAGTCATAAATATTTTTGTTGACAGCCATGCTTCTAGTTGGGTTACAACAATTTTCTCAATGACATTTCCTAGGAAAGGAAGGTTTGAGATAGGTCTGTAATTCTCAATGCAGTCAGGATCCAATGAGGATTTTTTAGGAGAGGATGGAGAACTGCTTGATTTAATAATGTTGAGTAATTTTGGTGAAGACCGGTGCATTGAGGCCAATGTATCTTTTTAAAAGAAGTGTTGGAGCAGGATCCAGATGGCAGGTTGTGGCATGCAGCTTTTTATGGTTTGTATGATGTTGTTTTCATCAATGTAATTAAAGCTTGTCCAGTTTGATGGGGAGTTGTTTTAGGGTCCTCTGAGTCCTGAGAGAGTTTTAGTTGATTATGGTATGTTTGAACAGATGGTTGACACTGTTGGAAAAGAAGTTGACAAACTCCTCACATTTTGACTGATTGAAGGTTTAGACACTATTTAGGCAAATTAGATCCCACAGTTTTTCAACTGTGCGAAAAAGCTGGTCTGCTCTATTTTTTCCTTTTGTGATTTCTTGAGAAAGGAAATCTGCCTTTTACTGTGTGATTGCTTTTTGATAAGCATTAGTGTGTTCTATATATACAAGATTTTATATAGGTATAGATATATACAGATATATATACAGGTGGCCCTCGGTTTACGCCGGTTCAATTTGCGTCGTTTCAGAATAACAACCTTTTTTTTTCAGTCATGTGACTGCTATTGAAAAGCTTTGGAAAGCAAAGTGCACTAAATAAAATAGTCAGCAGGTGGAGCTGTCCTCTTGTTTTGCAGAAAAGTTATGTAACTTAACAGCCTGAAATTGATATGTGTACACAGATCAGACCAGATTTATCAAGCAAATTTTAGCAGGCACTTCCCTATTATCTTCCTGTCCAGCAGCTTGAGGTGAGGGTGCCTAACTGCTTATTAATTAATGCAGATTGAAATGCATAGAATAGGTGCAGACCCAATATTATCTAACATGCTAACAATGCAGAGAACTGATTGCAGATAAAATGCAAGTAAAAAAACAATTTGTTTATTAAACTTAGTTTGATGATGATGCAGTCTGTTGTGTAATTATTTTATTAGGTGATGTTTAGCAAATTTTTGTTCATTAAACTTAGTTTGATGATGATACAATCTATATTGTTAGGTTTATAATGCTGTTTAGCATTTAAAGTCTTCATTTCAAAGCTTTAAAAATAATGTATTAGATGTTACTTATGACAATTTTGAGAGGGGCCTGGAACCTAACCCCCTCACTTCCCATTGACTTACATTATAAACTGGGTTTCAATTTACAACGGTTTCGATTTACAACCATTCCTCCTGGAACCTAACCTCTGCGTAAACTGAGGGCTACCTGTATATATATATATATATATATATATATATATATATAGAAGTTTGTTATTGGTATATGCACTCTCACCAACAGACCGCAACTTGCCAGGGTGCTGTAGCCAGGTATTTTAGAAAATGAAAAGATGAAAGCACTCACTGGACTATGGACAACAGTGTCAATAAAATACCCTTTATTGTGACGTTTCGGGACCAACAGCGTCCCTTCTTCTGACAAGCAACAAATCAAAACAGACAAACATTTAAAGGCCCCTAAACCACTCCCCATAGTGACCTACCAATCAAAATGTGCCGTGTGCAAAAGTAAGTGAGCCGTGTGCAAAACCGGCATTAATCTCAGTGTTATAATTTCAAATACAAATAAATATTGTTAAAAGTGTACATTGAATCATGCCTATCTATATATAATAATATCACAGTGTGTGTGTGGTGTTAATTTCTCAAAAACTGTATCCGATCATATACATGCTCAATACTTAACATAGTGCGTTAAACCTAATAGAAAAGTAAACAAAACCTGATAGGCGTAGATCGCACGCCCCTGTTGTGTGATAGGCTCAGCACATATGCCTCACAAGCACACACCTTCCAAAGCATCACAAGCCAACCGCGATAGCCAACCATGTAAACAACTGACCTGATTGGCTACATGTGACCGAACAGTCCCACTGTCAATAGCGGTGTCATAACCACTAATCTAATGGTTGTCATGGTTCCCACAACACACAGGTCCCCCTGCTGCATAACAGGACTTCCACAATAGCCCCGCATACCTCTCATTGTCAACGCTCCAAGTCCCTGTGCTACACGAACCGCATGACGTTGAACCGGCATTGCTCACAGCTTAAACACCACGCCGCGATCACCATTGCCTAATACCGCGGTTGCTATGGAAACCCGTATGCAAAGCACAAACCCCGATTGCGGATGTGTGTTGTGCCTACTGGACACAACATCCATGACATCAAAACATTATTCATTACATCTCCAGCCGCCATCATCCTAATGTCACGGTTACTATGGTAACCTGTATAAACCACCAGTCTCGAATGTGGCTAACTATTGTGCCAGCTAAGTACATGATCTAGTACTAGGAGCCACCCCCTAAAAAGAGGATGGCTAGGTTAGTCTCCAACTATCCAAATGGAAAAAAAGGGGGAAACAAAGAGCTTTATGCTTGTATATTTGTAACATGCGTAACTGGGTAATAGTGTATAATATCTTACCCAATTGGGTATCAACGTCAGAATGAACATCTGCTCTTTTTGTCCACATCAAAAGGCCAACAAGAAAACAACAGCAAATGTCTAAAACAAAACATTCTTCACTTCAAAAGGACCAATCAGAGACAAAGTGTGCCATGATTCTGCCAGTCATCTGCCAACAGATGGTGCTTGCCGCCAGATCAACCTATTCTAAACCACATACACAATAACCAATAATAATAATAATAAATAAAATAATACTACTCAATCGTGTAATATAAATCAAAACCACACACTACCTAAGTATCAAACCCTCTGCAAAAACGTCAGGGTTGAGCCTACCCCACTCAGGGGGCTTCATCACAAACTCCTTGTGTACAAGAACTAACCACCTATGGTGAAAATAAATAAATGTGTATAAATCTATACACCAATTATTGAGTACTAACAATATTGATCAGGGTATACCCATATATATCATAAGCTAACCAAAAGCAAACCACAATCTTACATCACCCTATACAAATCATATAAAATAACTTGCCAATCATATCCAGACATCCAAAGTGATAGACATTAAACACCATACGTTAATAGCAACTATTATCAAATCCATTGAGCATGTATAGAAAGCATACCAGTCACAGACATAACCAATACATGAAAGTGTGACAAGTGTAATAAAGCAAGATTAAAAACAAATAAAAACATAGCACCCCTCAAATATTAACATATTCACAATTAAACATCTAACGTATGAAAATCATGGTACACCATATCTGGTATAATTAGGTAAAGAAATTTCAACTCCAAAAGGGAGAAATAACTCAAGAGTGGGAAGTAGACTCTCATTATTAGCGATACACACAGTGTCGCCTGCCCTCACGGGCATAGAACCAATGAATCAATGGACTCTCACGACACTGAATCAATGGACTCTCACAGCACATATCCATTATAGAAAGTTCTGCCACCCCGTCTGAATATTTAAACCTCTTGGGGCCAATGTGCATAATTCATGAATCCAGCGTGCTTCTTTTCTCAGAAGGATCTTGGCTCGGTTTCCACCTCTTCGTAGGGCTGGCACGTGATCAATGATTCTGAAGTGTAGGTCGCTCACAGTGTGTCCTGCTTCAAGGAAGTGGCGGGCCACCGGATGTTCTGCCTTTCCCGTGTTAATTGCCGATCTAATGCTTGAGCGGTGATTCGCCATCCTCACTCTGGCTTCGTCAGTCGTCTTGCCAGTATAAAATTTCCCACAGGGGCAATTAAGTAGGTATACGATGAATTGAGTTGTACATGTCAGGAAATATTTAATCTGATATCTTTTACGACAATCAGGATGTTGAAATGTCGTGCCAGTGTGCATGCTGTTGCAAGTTACACAACTAATGCATTTGTAGCATCCAATTTTTCTCTTTAGCCATGTCTGTTTCTCATTTTTTAAAGGGATATCAGTCTTTACTAGGAGATCTCGTAGACTCCTACCCCTACGATATGCCAGTCGTGGTGCTGCCCATTCAGTGAACGGTAGTGTGGGGTCACTCTGGAGAATCTTCCATTCCTCCTTTATTGCTTTGGCAATCTGGTGTTGGTCTGGATTATACGTGGTCACAAACGTGAGTTGACGATTTGGTGTAGTACTTGTGGTACTTTGTTCTTGTTGGGCTAGAAGAGCCGATTCACGTTGTTGCTCTAAGTTCTTTCTATTGTACCCACGTTGAAGGAATCTTTGTGTCATTTCTGACATCTGTGTCTGCATCAGATCTATGTTTGTGTTGTTTCTTATCACCCTTTGGTATTAGGCTTTAGGAATATTCCGTATGAGTGCAGGCTGGTGGCAACTTCTGGCATGTAGTAGTGTGTTACGGTCTGTTTTCTTCCGGAACAATGTGGTACCCAGCTTATTGGACGTTTTGAACACCCTGACGTCTAGAAAATCAACTGTGACACTGTTGACCGAGTGTTGAAATTTAATAGTGCTATCCATCCCGTTTAAGGTAAGGATCCAGTCGTTCAGGGCCTGTTCGCCATCACGCCATATCAAGAAGACGTTGTCTATATACCGACAATAGTATAGAATGGCATCCATTTCGTACACCTTCATTTGTATGGACTCGTAGTCCGCCATAAACAGGTTGGCCAACGATGGTGCCATGTTTGACCCCATCGCGGTCCCTTCAATTTGTAAGTAAAAAGTGTTCTTGAACCGGAAAAAGTTGTTCTCCAAGCATATCTTTAGGAGATCCACCAGAACATCCTCTGGGGGTCCCACATAAGGACTCTTTCGTAGATGGTTGACCACGGCTGCAATCCCCAATTTGTGGGGAATTACCGTGTAAAGACTGCAGACATCCATCGTCACTAGTAGATCAGTGGGTTGTAAATCATCTATTTGGGTAATGGATCGAATGAAGGCATTTGAGTCTTGTGTGTACGATTTCATTCTTTTGACCATCGGCTGCAGATGAAAGTCCAGAAACTCAGCGAGTGGTTGGAGGAGTGATCCCCTTGCTGAGACGATAGGCCTTCCCGGGGGGTGTGTGGGATCCTTATGGATTTTTGGTAACGTGTAGATAATGGGTGTTATGGGATAGTCCCTTTTCAAAAATTTATGTTCCTGTATGGTTATACATCCCATTGCACACCACCTCTCAAGTTTTTCATCTATGTGTCTTTTCAATTGATGGGTGGGATCCATTTGAAGGGTCCTGTAGGTCTTTCTATCTGTTAGTTGTCCCAAAAGTTCTGATCTATATTGTTGCACATCCATCACGACCATCGCCCCACCCTTATCCGCCGGGCGTATTATGATGGTCGTGTCTTCTGCTAGTGTCTTTAATGCCTGTCTCTCTTCCTTAGACAAATTATCTGCTCTCCGCCTGTTGGGGATTTCTTTGGAGACATGACTCAGATAGTTCGTGTATGCAGTAATGGATGGATTTTGCGACTTTGGGTCAAATGTTCCAGGTGTTCGGAAGGGTGTTGTTTCACTATTATCTGTCTGATAGTACTCCTTGAGTCTCAGATTCCTCCCAAATTTTTGAATGTCGATATAGGTGTCAAATGAATTAAACTTCATTGTCGGAACATAGGATAAACCCTTATTCAATAGGGAGTTTTCTGGCTGTGAAAGCGGTCTCGAGCTGATATTGAATACATTATTAATCATCTCCTCTGTATTGGAGGGCGGCGTGACATGCCCCCCCCCTCCTCGTGTGTGGCCTGTGCCTCGTCCTAAAAAACGAACTGAAGAAGTGTTAGATGAAGTGTATGAGGTGCCTCTATTGTTCGCTCCCCTCATGTTGTCCCACTGTAGTCCTCTGTTAGCACCTCTGGATCTTGTGGTGATGCCTCGATATAATGAGTCTCCGCTAGTTGTTGCCACCTCTGGGTCTGAGCTATCACCCGAGCTGGTATCAACCGTGTTGATGTTTCTTTTCGTGAATCTTCTTTCACGTCTTGATCTGTAGTTCTGTCTCTCATCCGGTGATAACATCCAACGATATACACTCTTATATGTGTAGTCCTGGTGAACTGTTTGGAGTTTTCGATTTTTGAATGCAATAAGTTCTTGTTTATATAGCTTGACTTGTTGTGTCAGTTTATCCAACCAATCAACACTCTTATCTGCTCTGAGTGTGTTGAGTTGTTCTGCTTCAAACACTCGGATTTCAGTTCTCACTTCTTGGAGTAGTCGTCCCGCTTCTCTAATCACAAGAAGCATGAGATCAAATGAGCACTTGTTAAGAATTTTGCACCAATTGGTGCAAAATTCAGCATTTGATCTCCCAATAGTAGGGATGTTTTTCACTCTAAACCCTTGTGGCAGTATTCTCTTTTTATGGTAGTCAGAAAGATATATACCATGAAGGTTGAGATCTATCTCACGTTGTTTCAACTTCGCTAATGTATTATACAGAGACTGACATGACTCTTCCACCTGTTGTTCTTCAATGGAGCCAAATCTAATGGCCTCTGCATCTTCGTCCGTGAATGTAAAGATGTCCTCATGTCTCTCTTCCATATTCTCACTCTGAGTTACATCAGGTGTTTCCATGTTATCAGTATGTAGTTCAGTCATATTGATAAATGTTGAGGCACAAATATTGAAAAGAAGGGAAATGATTTGAGCTGATTCAGCAAAACTGTGGGTGCATTGTACCGTAGGAGCATAGATAGAAGTTTGTTATTGGTATATGCACTCTCACCAACAGACCGCAACTTGCCAGGGTGCTGTAGCCAGGTATTTTAGAAAATGAAAAGATGAAAGCACTCACTGGACTATGGACAACAGTGTCAATAAAATATCCTTTATTGTGACGTTTCGGGACCAACAGCGTCCCTTCTTCTGACAAGCAACAAATCAAAACAGACAAACATTTAAAGGCCCCTAAACCACTCCCCATAGTGACCTACCAATCAAAATGTGCCGTGTGCAAAAGTAAGTGAGCCGTGTGCAAAACCGGCATTAATCTCAGTGTTATAATTTCAAATACAAATAAATATTGTTAAAAGTGTACATTGAATCATGCCTATCTATATATAATAATATCACAGTGTGTGTGTGGTGTTAATTTCTCAAAAACTGTATCCGATCATATACATGCTCAATACTTAACATAGTGCGTTAAACCTAATAGAAAAGTAAACAAAACCTGATAGGCGTAGATCGCACGCCCCTGTTGTGTGATAGGCTCAGCACATATGCCTCACAAGCACACACCTTCCAAAGCATCACAAGCCAACCGCGATAGCCAACCATGTAAACAACTGACCTGATTGGCTACATGTGACCGAACAGTCCCACTGTCAATAGCGGTGTCATAACCACTAATCTAATGGTTGTCATGGTTCCCACAACACACAGGTCCCCCTGCTGCATAACAGGACTTCCACAATAGCCCCGCATACCTCTCATTGTCAACGCTCCAAGTACCTGTGCTACACGAACCGCATGACGTTGAACCGGCATTGCTCACAGCTTAAACACCACGCCGCGATCACCATTGCCTAATACCGCGGTTGCTATGGAAACCCGTATGCAAAGCACAAACCCCGATTGCGGCAACCGCGGTATTAGGCAATGGGGATTGGGGCGTGGTGTTTAAGCTGTGAGCAATGCCGGTTCAACGTCATGCGGTTCGTGTAGCACAGGGACTTGGAGCGTTGACAATGAGAGGTATGCGGGGCTATTGTGGAAGTCCTGTTATGCAGCAGGGGGACCTGTGTGTTGTGGGAACCATGACAACCATTAGATTAGTGGTTATGACACCGCTATTGACAGTGGGACTGTTCGGTCACATGTAGCCAATCAGGTCAGTTGTTTACATGGTTGGCTATCGCGGTTGGCTTGTGATGCTTTGGAAGGTGTGTGCTTGTGAGGCATATGTGCTGAGCCTATCACACAACAGGGGCGTGCGATCTACGCCTATCAGGTTTTGTTTACTTTTCTATTAGGTTTAACGCACTATGTTAAGTATTGAGCATGTATATGATCAGATACAGTTTTTGAGAAATTAACACCACACACACACTGTGATATTATTATATATAGATAGGCATGATTCAATGTACACTTTTAACAATATTTATTTGTATTTGAAATTATAACACTGAGATTAATGCCGGTTTTGCACACGGCTCACTTACTTTTGCACACGGCACATTTTGATTGGTAGGTCACTATGGGGAGTGGTTTAGGGGCCTTTAAATGTTTGTCTGTTTTGATTTGTTGCTTGTCAGAAGAAGGGACGCTGTTGGTCCCGAAACGTCACAATAAAGGATATTTTATTGACACTGTTGTCCATAGTCCAGTGAGTGCTTTCATCTTTTCATTTTATATATATATATATATATATATATATATATATATATATATATATATAAATAAATATCTCTTTATAAACACTTAGAACATTGGAATGTATAATATTTACAGTAAATACACAGTTAAACACTTTATTAAATAGGATATAGTGATGTCGCGAACCTAAAAATTTGGGTTCACGAACAAGGAACGTGAACTTCCCCAAAAGTTCGAGAACCCGCGAACCGGGCGAACCCCCATTGACTTCAATGGGCAGGTGAATTTTAAAACCCACAGGGACTCTTTTTGGCCACAATAGTGATGGAAAAGTTGTTTCAAGGAGACTAACACCTGGACTGTGGCATGCCGGAGGGGGATCCATGGCAAAACTCCCATGGAAAATTACATAGTTGATGCAGAGTCTGGTTTTAAGCCATAAAGGGCATAAATCACCTAACATTCCTAAATTGTTTGAAATAATGTGCTTTAAAACATCAGGTATGATGTTGTATCAATCAGGTAGTGTCACCCCAGTGTCACTGGGGTGACACTGTGCCCTGGCAGGCAGGCCCTGAAACGCACACGTGTGAAGGAAACTGACTGCTATTATTTAACACAGTCAAAAAAGTGTGTTTTTTTTTTAAATCTACACTACTATTACACCAGATATGAGTTGCACTGGGGTGACACTGTGCCCTGGCAGGCAGGCCCTGAAACGCACACGTGTGAAGGAAAATGACTGCTATTATTTAACACAGTCAAAAAAGTTTTTTTTTTTTTAAATCTACACTACTGTTACACCAGATATGAGTTGCACTGGGGTGACACTGTGCCCTGGCAGGCAGGCACTGAAACACACACGTGTGAAGGAAAATGACTGCTATTATTTAACACAGTCAAAAAAAACAGAATTTATGCTTACCTGATAAATTACTTTCTCCAACGGTGTGTCCGGTCCACGGCGTCATCCTTACTTGTGGGATATTCTCTTCCCCAACAGGAAATGGCAAAGAGTCCCAGCAAAGCTGGTCACATGATCCCTCCTAGGCTCCGCCCACCCCAGTCATTCGACCGACGGACAGGAGGAAATATATATAGGAGAAACCATATGATACCGTGGTGACTGTAGTTAGAGAAAATAATTCATCAGACCTGATTAAAAAAAAACCAGGACGGGCCGTGGACCGGACACACCGTTGGAGAAAGTAATTTATCAGGTAAGCATAAATTCTGTTTTCTCCAACATTGGTGTGTCCGGTCCACGGCGTCATCCTTACTTGTGGGAACCAATACCAAAGCTTTAGGACACGGATGAAGGGAGGGAGCAAATCAGGTCACCTAAACGGAAGGCACCACAGCTTGCAAAACCTTTCTCCCAAAAATAGCCTCCGAAGAAGCAAAAGTATCAAATTTGTAAAATTTGGCAAAAGTGTGCAGTGAAGACCAAGTCGCTGCCTTACATATCTGGTCAACAGAAGCCTCGTTCTTGAAGGCCCATGTGGAAGCCACAGCCCTAGTGGAGTGAGCTGTGATTCTTTCAGGAGGCTGCCGTCCGGCAGTCTCATAAGCCAAACGGATAATGCTTTTAAGCCAAAAGGAAAGAGAGGTAGAAGTCGCTTTTTGACCTCTCCTCTTACCAGAATAAACAACAAACAAGGAAGATGTTTGTCTGAAATCTTTAGTAGCCTCTAAATAGAACTTTAGAGCACGGACAACGTCCAAATTGTGTAACAAACGTTCCTTCTTTGAAACTGGATTCGGACACAAAGAAGGTACAACTATCTCCTGGTTAATATTTTTGTTAGAAACAACTTTAGGAAGAAAACCAGGCTTAGTACGCAAAACCACCTTATCTGCATGGAACACCAGATAAGGAGGAGAACACTGCAGAGCAGATAACTCTGACACTCTTCTAGCAGAAGAAATTGCAACCAAAAACAAAACTTTCCAAGATAGTAACTTAATATCTACGGAATGTAAGGGTTCAAACGGAACCCCTTGAAGAACTGAAAGAACTAGATTTAGACTCCAGGGAGGAGTCAAAGGTCTGTAAACAGGCTTGATCCTAACCAGAGCCTGAACAAATGCTTGAACATCTGGCACAGCTGCCAGTCTTCTGTGTAGTAAGACAGATAAAGCAGAGATCTGTCCCTTTAGAGAACTTGCAGATAAACCTTTCTCCAAACCTTCTTGATGAAAGGAGAGAGGAGAGAATCTTAGGAATTTTTATCTTATTCCATGGGAATCCTTTGGATTCACACCAACAGATATATTTTTTCCATATTTTATGGTAAATTTTTCTAGTTACAGGTTTTCTGGCCTGAACCAGAGTATCTATCACCGAATCTGAAAACCCACGCTTTGATAGAATCAAGCGTTCAATCTCCAAGCCGTCAGCTGGAGGGAGACCAGATTTGGGTGTTCGAATGGACCTTGAACAAGAAGGTCCTGTCTCAAAGGTAGCTTCCATGTTGGAGCCGATGACATATTCACCAGGTCTGCATACCAAGTCCTGCGTGGCCACGCAGGAGCTATCAAGATCACCGAGGCCCTCTCCTGATTGATCCTGGCTACCAGCCTGGGAATGAGAGGAAACGGTGGAAATACGTAAGCTAGGTTTAAAGTCCAAGGTGCTACTAGTGCATCTACTAGAGTCGCCTTGGGATCCCTGGATCTGGACCCGTAGCAAGGAACCTTGAAGTTCTGACGAGACGCCATCAGATCCATGTCTGGAATGCCCCATAATTGAGTTATTTGGGCAAAGATTTCCGGATGGAGTTCCCACTCCCCCGGATGAAATGTCTGACGACTCAGAAAATCCGCTTCCCAATTTTCCACTCCTGGGATGTGGATCGCAGACAAGTGGCAGGAGTGATCCTCCGCCCATTGAATTATTTTGGTCACTTCTTTCATCGCCAGGGAACTCTTTGTTCCCCCTTGATGATTGATATAAGCAACAGTCGTCATGTTGTCTGATTGGAACCTTATGAATTTGGCCTTTGCTAGTTGAGGCCAAGCTCTGAGAGCATTGAATATCGCTCTCAGTTCCAGAATGTTTATCGGGAGAAGAGACTCTTCCCGAGACCATAGACCCTGAGCTTTCAGGGATTCCCAGACCGCACCCCAGCCCACTAGACTGGCGTCGGTCGTGACAATGACCCACTCTGGCCTGCGGAAGCTCATTCCCTGTGACAGATTGTCCAGGGTCAGCCACCAACGAAGTGAATCTCTTGTCTTTTGGTCTACTTGAATCATCGGAGACAAGTCTGTATAATCCCCATTCCACTGTCTGAGCATGCACAGTTGTAATGGTCTTAGATGAATTCGTGCAAAAGGAACTATGTCCATTGTTGCAACCATCAATCCTATTACTTCCATGCACTGCGCTATGGAAGGACGAGGAACAGAATGAAGTACTTGACAAGAGCTTAGAAGTTTTGATTTTCTGACCTCTGTCAGAAAAATCCTCATTTCTAAGGAATCTATTATTGTTCCCAAGAAGGGAACTCTTGTTGACGGGGACAGAGAACTTTTCCTGGATGGTGGGTAGGATCGTTCGAATAGTTTCCATTTTGAACGATGGTACCCTGAGAAATTTGTTTAGGATCTTCAGATCCAAAATTGGTCTGAATGTTCCCTCTTTTTTGGGAACTACGAACAGATTGGAATAAAATCCCATTCCTTGTTCTCTTATTGGAACTGGATGTATCACTCCCATCTTTAACAGGTCTTCTACACAATGTAAGAATGCATGTCTCTTTATTTGGTTTGAGGATAAGTGAGATCTGTGGAACCTTCCCCTTGGGGGTAGTTCCTTGAATTCCAGGAAATAACCTTGAGAAACTATTTCTAGTGCCCAAGGATCCTGAACATCTCTTGCCCAAGCCTGAGCAAAGAGAGAGAGACTGCCCCCCACTCGGGGGCTATCCCTTCATGCTGTTTTGGTAGCAGTGGTAGGCTTCTTGGCCTGCTTACCCTTGTTCCAGCCTTGCATTGGTTTCCAGGCTGGTTTGGGCTGTGAGGCATTACCCTCTTGCTTAGAGGATGCAGAATTAGAGGCTGGTCCGTTTCTGCGAAAGGGACGAAAATTAGGCTTATTTTTAGCCTTAAAAGACCTATCCTGTGGGAGGGTTGTTGCATGGTAATAAGTATTGGCGCACTAGATGTACTAGGGGCCTCCTGTGTGGGCAAAACTGGTGTAGACACAATAAGGGATGATGTAGTATCATGTTTACTCCCCTCATTTGAGGAATCATCTTGGGCAATATCATTATCTGTGGCATTACTGTCCTTACTTTGTTTGGACACTATGGCACAATTATCACATAAATTTAAATGGGGAGACACATTGGCTTTCATACATATAGAACATAGCTTATCTGAAGGTACAGACATGTTAAACAGGCTTAAACTTGTCAACAAAGCACAAAAAACGTTTTAAAATAAAACCGTTACTGTCTCTTTAAATTTCAAACTGAAAACACTTTATTACTGAATATGTGAAAAAGTATGAAGGAATTGTTCAAAAATGACCAAAATTTCACCAGTGTCTTAAAGCATTAAAAGTATTGCACACCAAATTTCAGAGCTTTAACCCTTAAAATAACGGAACCGGAGCCGTTTTTAAATTTAACCCCTATACAGTCCCAGCTATATGCTTTGCTGAGACCCAACCAAGCCCAGAGGGGAATACGATACCAAATGACGCCTTCTAGAAGCTTTTTTAGTGATTCTTAGATCCTCACACATGCATCTGCATGCCTTGCTCTCCAAAAACAACTGCACAGTAATGGCGCGAAAATGAGGCTCAGTCTATAACTAGAAAGGCCCCCAGACTAAAAAAGGTGTCCAACACAGTGCCTGCCGTTTTTTTAAACGTTCCCCAAGATTATAATGCCAATTATTAGCTAGAATCTGCATAATATGTCCCAATAAAGCAATCGTTTTAGCCCATAAAAATGTCTACCAGTTTTTAAGCCCTTTTTAAGCCCTTTATTCTTTTATGTTTGACTAAGAAAATGGCTTACCGGTCCCCATGAGGGGAAATGACAGCCTTCCAGCATTACATGGTCTTGTTAGAAATATGGCTAGTCATACCTTAAGCAGAAAAGTCTGCTAACTGTTTCCCCCAACTGAAGTTACTTCATCTCAACAGTCCTGTGTGGAAACAGCAATCGATTTTAGTTACTGTCTGCTAAAATCATCTTCCTCTTGCAAACAGAAATCTTCATCCTTTTCTGTTTCAGAGTAAATAGTACATACCAGCACTATTTTAAAATAACAAACACTTGATAGAAGAATAAAAACTACATTTAAACACCAAAAAACTCTTAACCATCTCCGTGGAGATGTTGCCTGTGCAACGGCAAAGAGAATGACTGGGGTGGGCGGAGCCTAGGAGGGATCATGTGACCAGCTTTGCTGGGACTCTTTGCCATTTCCTGTTGGGGAAGAGAATATCCCACAAGTAAGGATGACGCCGTGGACCGGACACACCAATGTTGGAGAAAGTTTTGTTTTTTTAAAATCTACACTACTGTTACACCAGATATGAGTTGCACTGGGGTGACACTGTGCCCTGGCAGGCAGGCTCTGAAACGCACACGTGTGAAGGAAACTGACTGCTATTATTTAACACTTTTTAAAACTACACTACTGTTACACTAGATATGAGTGGTGGCACTGGGCAAGTGGGCACAGTATACGCTGTGAGCCTGACACACACGCTGGTAGGCAGGCAACTGCAATTAGATTACACAGGGAAAAAAAAAAAGCAGACTGATGTTCTAGCCCTAAAAAGGGCTTTTTAGGGTGCTGTCCTTACAGCAGAGATCAGATGAGTCCTTCAGGACTGTAGTGGACACTGAATACACTAGCCTAGCTATCAATTTCCCTATTAAATCAGCAGCAGCTACACTGTCCCTCCTCTCACTAAGAATGCAGCTTCCAAATGAATCTAAAATGGATGCTGTCCAGGAGGTAGGAGGGTCTGGGAGGGAGTGTCTGCTGCTGATTGGCTGGAATGTGTCTTCTGACTGTGAGGTACAGGGTCAAAGTATCACTCAATGATGACGAATAGGGGGCGGATCGAACATCGCATATGTTCGCTCGCCGCAGCGAAAGCGAACATGCTATGTTCGCCGGGAACTATTCGCCGGTGAATTATTTGCGACATCACTAAATAGGAATATTGCATTATTATGATTTTACATGTTTTCAGCTACATGACTCCAATGCACTTCAATGGATTGGTTGCTTGATGAGACCAGGATTTCAAAGGGGCATTATCATTATTATATGGAACTTAAATTAACTGCAGTTTAACATAAAAATATGTTAAGTTCATTTAAAAATGTCTGAATTTCTTTTTTTTTAGCAAGCCTAGCATTGTTTTGCATTCTAGGGACACACCCCTTGAAAGTGTTTTCACTGTGTCTAACCTTTAAATGGCAAAGAAATGTTGAGTTTAAATTGTATTCTCATCATTTTCAATATCTCACTTTTCTCCAGAATTAATCATATTTTTTTGCACTAAAATGCAGCCTTTAAAGATTCCTGCCTAGATTAATTAAAGCTTGCTGCAGTTGTGGTGTCTGTGAGTCCAAATACCCCTTTGAAAACGATTTTATTACATACTAGAGGAGTAGATGAGACAGCACATAATGAGATGTAAGTTTAATTTATTGCAGACATTTTCTTTCTTACATACTATTGCTTCAGAGCTACTAACTGTGCCACCATCTTGATTTTGCAGCTCTGTGCTGCTGTCACTCCTGCTTAAAGGGATATTAAACACATTTTTTTTTATTTCATGATACAGATAGAGCATGAAATTTTAAGCAACATTCTAATTTACTCCTTTTATCAAATTTTCTTTGTTATCTTGGTTTCTTTATTTGAAAATCAGGAACGTAAGCTTAGGAGCCGCCCATTTTTGCTTCAGCTCCTGGGTAGTGCTTGCTGATTGGTGGCTAAATATAGCCAAGGTGCTGAACCAAAAATGGGCTTGCTCCTAAGCTTACATTCCTGTCTTTTCAAATAAAAATATCTTAAGAACGAAGAAAAAAATTATACTAGGAGTAAAATAGAAAGTTTCTTAAAATTGCATTTTCATAAAATAAAAAAATGGATTTAATATCCCTTTAACTCCCATTCCAATATATGACTTGGCAACAACCATGACACCCCAGCCTCAACCCTTGTATTTCTGTACCTGGGGTCCTGGGCTAATATGACTCTTACCCAAATGCCTTCCTGGCTCTCCCCCTCCCTGTCTTTGGTCCTGGTTACTTGCTGGCAAAAGTCATGAGGTATTCTGCATTTAAAAATATTTTTTTATAAGATATCGAAGCAAAGGTGAAACTCAAAAAATTAGAATATTGTGCAAAAGTTAATTTATTTCACTAATGCAACTTAAAAGGTGAAACTAATATATGAGATAGACTCATTACATGCAAAGCAAGATAGTTCAAGCCGTGATTTGTCATAATTGTGATGATTATGGCTTACAGCTCATGAAAACCCCAAATCCACAATCTCAGAAAATTAGAATATTGTGAAAAAGTGCAATATTCTAGGCTCAGTGTCCCACTCTAATCAGCTAATTAAACCATAACACCTGCAAAGGGTTCCTGAGCCTTTAAATGGTCTCTCAGTCTGGTTCAGTAGTAATCACAATCATGGGAAAGAATGCTGACCAGACAGTTGTGCAGAAAACCATCATTGACACCCTCCATAAGGAGGGAAAGCCTCAAAAGGTAATTGCAAAAGAAGTTGGATGTTCCCAAATTGCTGTATCAAAGCACATTAATAGAAAGTTATGTGGAAGGGAAAAGTGTGGAAGAAAAAGGTGCCATTCAAAAGGCCATTCAAAAGTGTTGGGGACTTTCACAAGAGCCACAGACAGATCCTGGACATGGGCTTCAAATGTTGTATTCCTCTTGTCAAGCCACTCCTGAACAACAAACAACATCAGAAGAGAAGCGTCTTACCTGGGCTAAACAAAAACAGACCTGGTCTATTGCTCAGTGGTCCAAAGTCCTCTTTTCTGATGAGAGCAAATTTTGCATCTCATTTGGAAACCAAGGACCCAGAGTATGGAGGAAGAATGGAGAGGCACACACTGCAAGATGCTTGAAGTCCAGTGTGAAGTTTCCACAGTCTGTGTTGAGTTGGGGAGCCATGTCATCTGCTGGTGTTGGTCCACTGTGCTTCATTAAGTTCAGGGCCAACGCAGCCGTCTACAAGGAGATTTTGGAGCACTTTATGCTTCCTTCCACAGACGAGCTCTATGGGGATGCAGACTTCATTTTCCAGCAGGACTTGGCACCTGCCCACACTGCCAAAAGCACCAAAACCTGGTTCAATGACCGTGGGATTACTGTGCTTGATTGGCCAGCTCGCCTGACCTGAACCCCACAGAGAATCTATGGGGCAATGCCAAGAGAAAGCTGAGAGACATGAGACCGAACAATGCAGAAGAGCTGAAGGCCGCTATTGAAGCATCCTGGTCTTCTAAAACGCCTCAGCAGTGCCACAGGCTGATAGCTTCCATGCCACGCTGCATTGAGGCAGTAATTGCTGCAAAAGGGGCCCAAACCAAGTACTGAATACATACAATATGCATGCTTATACTTTTCAGAGGTCCGATATTGTTCTACAGGTATGTACAATCCTTGTTTTATTGATTGCATGTAATATTCTAATTTGCTGAGATTGTGGATTTGGAGTTTTCATGAGCTGTAAGCCATAATCATCACAATTATGACAAATCACGGCTTCAACTATCTTGCTTTGCATGTAATGAGTATATCTCATATATTAGTTTCACCTTTTAAGTTGCATTAGTGAAATAAATGAACTTTTGCACAATATTCTAATTTTTCGAGTTTCACCTGTAACTATTAACAAGTGACACCTGTGCCTTCCACCAGTACAATTTGTGTCCTCATAAATGATCTGGAGAGAGGGCAAAAAGTGTCCTTAGATGTGGGTCATACAATTGCAATTTACTGAAAGAACTATTGTCTACATGCTCAAAATGCGTTGTTAAAGTCATTTTATTGAAATTAAAATAATTTCAGTGCACATAGAGCGATTATCTAGAAAAACTCACTGACATCGCGAGAAATCACACAAGAACTTTTTTTTTCTTGAGCATTATATTATAAAATGCGTCTCACTTTCACATCCAGAAACCTGTTTAGCAAGAAAAAAAACTTTCCAGTTAACACTGGCGTTTCTACAATTTTTTTGGTGGACTGCATAGCACTGACAAGACTTCCTAGATAATGTCACAAGAGCTGAGCGCTTTAGAGAATTTTGTCCATAGCGTTTATTTTCTAGATTCAGAAAAGTGAGAAATGTTAACATAGAGAGCACTGAAAAAAACCAACATTTTATTCTAATGACCCTAAAAAATGGGCATAGTGGTTGCGATCACATTTTAATTTTTAACATACATAAAAACTGTTATTCTCTTCTAAAGTATATATGAGCCTTTAGGGTTTTCATTTAAATATAATACTAACCCAACTAGCCCTGTGCATGTGTTTGTATAAAACTCGCAAATCAATGTATCGTAACATAGTCCTATCTTATTCTGAAGCATTTTTGTAAAATATCTATTCCTTAACTATATGATCAATAAAAGGCTACATAGTAGAATGTGTTGTGAGACTTTATTGCATTGTTGCTGCTGGAAAGATGATTGACAAACTACAACATTCCTCATCAAGCATTCTCTTTTTACAGGTAACTCAGTGCCAGCGGTATTTGCTATTCCAGGAAACCGATCTGGATACACTGGTTATTTCATACCACAACCACCATCATCATACAGAAACCAAGCCTGGATGCCGTATACCGGAGATAATGAACTTCCTGGACAATGGGCAGATACAGTAAGTTTTATGCACATTTGCAGCAGACCTATTTAGTAAGTAGATATATAGAAAGGTATAACAATGAAATCTGTATAACAAACAATATGTCATGGGAAATTATTACCCTTATTGTTTGGCTTGAAAATGAAATGACATGAACCTTTAGCAAAAAAGGGAAACTAGAATTTATTTTGTATAATTAGGAGAGTCCATGGGTGTTCATAATATGTGGGATATACTTCCTGCCAACAGGTGGAGGTCAAGAACCTTCACAAGAGCTTTCTATCCCTCCCAACTATACTCCTCTCTCTAGTTAGTTCTTGACCTCCGAGGTGAGAGGTTCAGTGAAGTGCTCTGCTATCAAGATTTTTATAACATATTGGGAGCTCAGACCTGACTTGAGACCCTATCCCCCTCTTTCTGTTTTCACTATAATATTTTAAATGGTTACTAAAAATGGGTTGAGAATTACCTCTTTTATGGCAATTTCAGTACCCTCACGGGTAAATCTCTCAGCCATAACTGCCCTTTGGAGTCATGGGAACCCCATCTCTCAGCCCCTGCCAAAGGGGTTACAGGTATATCCGATAATATTCTTTGCAGTATTTAGACTTGCACTGGATGGGATCTCTAATGCATCAGCATTTCTGTAAGGGAGAAATGACTTTGCAAGCTGGTAAGATCAGTTTAGGGTTTCTGCAGTCAAGGTAAGTGACCCAGACACCACATATAGCCCATTCACTATCACTGGTATCCTATTTCATAGATACCATATAGCCTGGGGCTTTCCAGTCTTTACACTTGGTACTTTACCTTTGTGCTTAACACCAAACATTTTAAAATTTGTGCTCCAAAATTTCCAGTATCATTCTTCACACTCCCTTTAGTAGCTCTATTGTTTCTGGAAACGTGTTACTGTCTCTTTAAAAGAACCATGAATTGTGCTATGCCGTTAGCGGTTCTCTTCCTTTTCATAGCAGTTAGGTTGGGGATCATCTGCATAATGTTTTTTTAATTTTTATTTTCAAATTTGTTTTTTTAATTTTTAACTCAGGCTGTTGCCTGCGCATCCTTACGGAGGTTTGCCCCACCCCTTTTCCTTGGCACGCTTTCTCCTCATCTCCACCGCTCTGAAAACAACTAAAATTTTCTCTGAGACACCCTTTAGGCTTTTTCTCATCTAAAAGCCTGGATTGATGACTGCTTCCCAATTGTCCACACCCGGAATGTAAATTGCTAAGATCATGAAATTATGAGGTTATGTTATGAATGCAGGCTACCTCTTTCATCATGAAGGCTCTTTGAGTACAGCCTTGGTGACTGATGTAGGCAACTTATGACATTTTCTTACTGAAACCTCAGAAAAGACTCCTGTGGTAACAGCAGCCAACTCCCTATAGCCCTGAAGTTACAATATGTTGATTGTAGCCTCGCCTCCCGAAGGGATCAAACTTCTTGCAACCCAGCAGGCTGGTGACCATGGTAATTACCACCCAATTGGGACAGAAAAATTAGGCTCCCTGAATCAATGAATGGTAAGTTTGCCACCAAGTTATAGACATTGTCTTGTTTTGAAGTCTTAAGAGATCTTCTGAGACAGTTTTTTTTATTTTCATTCAATTGTTTCAACATTTAACACTGCAATGGATGTAAATGGAATCTGGCTAAAGGTAGGGCAGCTGAGGCCACTACCATGACACCAACTACTTCCATGCATTGAAGCACTGTAAGAAGAAGAGTTTGTTGCAGAAGGGAACAAGACTTCTGTAATTTGAGTCTGCAAGCATCTGTGAGAGAGAGTCTTATTGTAAGAGTCTATTATGAAGCCCAGAAAGGACACTCTGTTTTGTGGTAGTAGAGAGCTTTTTGGGAAGTTGATTTTCCAACAATTGGAACAAAGGAACTGGAAAACTGTGTTTGTATGTTCCTTAGCTTTCTGAAAAGAAGCAGCATGTACCAGAATGTCATCTTCATAAGGAGCTACTACAATGCCCTGAGCTCTATGGACAAAAGAGCTTGGAGAACCTTTGTGAAGATTCTTGGTGCTGTTTCCAGAGAAACAGGTTTCATAAATTTCCAATGCCTGTTAAGAAAATCAAATATGAAGAATTTTGTATGTCTATGGTAGACATAAATTGACCCTCCTGCACTAAAGGTAATATATTATATATAGTATTGGCACTTTTAGAAATGTGTTCAGAGAATTGAGATCCAAGATAGGCCTGTAAGTCTCTTCTTTCATTGGAAAGGGGACCATAGTAATCACCACCATGACTTCTAGGTCTATGCCAAGAAATGCCTTTAAAGGAGATATGAGACAGGAGAAATCTTCCTTGAGGAGGGCAAGAACAAAAGCCTATTCGGTACCTCTAGGAAATTATGTTCAGTACCCAAGAATCTTAAACTGATTTTATCACAAGCCTCTTGAAAGAGGTTCAGTCTGCCCCTCACCAGAACAGAGACTGGGACCTTAACAATCAAGTCACCTGGTGGTTTGCGGCTGGAGGCGGGGCGTACAGGTATCTGCAGGTAGCTGCAGGTGAAACCGGAGCTCCGTGCCTCTATGAGAGGCTCATAGCATTGCCAGCACATGCTTTTACCCTTGGCCGGTTACAGGCTTGGGTTATTGGGAACTTTGTATCCTGCATACGGAAGCTAAACTATATAGCCTAATTGTGCACAATGGCTAGTGCACGCCATTCCTTAAGGCATACCTAGGTACTTGGCTAATCAGTTCCAGAGCATCTCAACTAAAGCACAGCGGTTCCTGTCTGTTTGCTGCGGGAGAGTTCCAGTCCCACGCTCCTGAGGTGGACTCTACTGATAATCCTGGCTACTTGAGCCCCACAACTACTATGCTTAAGCTTTTTGGTTATACTCGCTCAGAGGAGCGTGGTTACACCTGGAATTAGGAGCGACTTACCTAGCCTACCGGGTCTGGTGAAAAGCTTAAAGCAGTACGCTTACCTGGAGCGAGACGGAGGAACGGCTATCCGCACTGCAGAAGATCCCCACCTGCAAGGTTACTCTCTGCTCCAGGGTACCCCACGACAGTTGATCTTATTCCCGGTCAGTGCTGGGTTCAGAGAACTCTAGCTAAGCAGGTACCGGATGACGTCACAAGCAAGAAGCCGTTTTTTCGGAGTTAACAAGACGCTAAGCTCCTGTCACGGATAGTAAGTACAACGAGAGGCCGGAAGGTAATAGAGGTAATAGAGGTTCCCTCAGTAATATGGGAGACTGCAAGAGGTCACAAGTCTACAGAAGATTGGGAGGTAGTGGCACATCCCTGCGCCCTGGGTCTGCAGACACTCGGAGGTCTGTCCTAAAACCAGCACACAGCACACGGATATAACAGCTGAGAGCGGCACTGTGGGTGATCGATGCTGGATGTCGGGCCTTGAACATAGGCTACAGGTGAGCTGTCTGGCCCTGTTTAGACTTCTGGGATTTTCTATAAAAGTGTGCCTATGTGGTCCCCTGAAGGCTGCCGTTGCCACTGAAGCCGCTTATATTAGTGATAAGACTCATTCTTGCTTGTTATAACCATTTGACTGGCTGTCTATGAAACATAGGTTATACCTGGTACAGCAAATGCCCTCTTTCACCAGACTAGGTTGTGCAAATACAAAAGGCTTTATGGACATCTTGTTTCTATAAGAAAAGCTTATAGACTTTATCTCTGCACGCTTGGGACTACCTAATAACAACTATATAATGTCTGTTATTGCTCTTAAAATTTGATATGGGTTTTCTTTAACTGTGCCGCATATAAATTCAGTTGGGGCAATATATGAAACCCTAAACTTGTATAGATATGTGGCTACTATAGTATAGGATGATTCCAATTTTAGTATAAGTAATTGCATCACAGATACTCTCCTGTAACACTGTTCCACTATATACAAAGTTCTAAATTTTATTGTTTAAACAGAATAGATACTGAAGTTCACAATATTGCTAAAAACTGGTAAATTATGTACCCTAATTTTCTTTAAGGAGAGGAGGGAGGGAAGGGAGGGGCGGGGGAATGGACACTTGAAATTTAAGCACTATAGCCCTTTAGAGCAAGTAGCGCTACACTCTGTTTGGTATAAACGATAGCACTTAATAGGTTTCCAGAGCACTATAGCACCTTAGATCAGGTAGAGTTACACACCTGGCTTTATACAAAAAGCTAGCACTTAAATTTTTTTTTTCTTTTTCCCATTTATTTCCACCATAAATTCACATGTTTTATTAAGCTTAAAATATTAGCTGTTTTGTAAAGCTTTTTCCCTAACATGCATCGTTAAATTTAAGGACACTGAGGTCATCCACTACGTACACACATATCTATTAGTAAAGGTATATATACATAAGCCACCGGTGGTAGCATTTCTTACTGGACTAGCATATAATCAGAAAACTCTTACTTAGCCTCAAAGGGCGGAGCCATAAAACTTAAACGTTACGCCTAAACTAATTTTGGTGCAGAATTAGAGAATAGTATAACCTGTGCTGAGTCAAATATTACACTCAGGAAATTAGAATCGCTTTTTTTTTTTTTTTTTTTGTGAACCCTGACTGGTTCTCCATATCGGCCTAAGCTATATAGTTAGTAGAGGATGTAATTTTAAATAAGCATACGTCCTGTTCATGGACAAATATACATATCAAAAGAGTTCTCCTTCCAATATGCCTCCCAAAGCCAAGGAAAAAAAGGGGAGCGGTAGGAACCTGGACTCTAGTATTGCTTCCCCCCCAGACAAAAGTATTTCTAATCTGCCTCCTATTAACTTAACAGAATTTGCAACTGAAGTGGCAAAAATCCTGACACCACAATTTGACATGATTAAACAGGAGATCAGAAACGAGATATCTAGTCTCACCTTAGAGGTCAGACAGTTTTCATCAAGACTAGATGAAATGGAGACTAGAATCTCAGACCTGGAAGACAGACTTAATGTAGTGGATCCAATTTTGGATAATCACAATAAGATTATTACCTCCATGCAAGCCAAGATCGAGGATCTTGAGGATCACTCGAGACGAAATAATCTTAGAGTGATTGGTCTACCTGAATCTCCAGAGTATCAAGATTTAATGAATTTTATCACTACTACACTACCACAAGCCTTGCAGATTCCGGTTCCTGCCGTTCCCTTTCAGATTGAAAGGGTCCACAGAATAGGCCAACGACGGGATCACAATGAGACTGCAAGACCCAGGCCAGTAATCTTCAAATTTATGAACTTTCAAGACAAATTATTATATCTCAAACATTACAGGAAATGTGGTTCTCTCTCTCTAGGCCCCCATAAACTACTCATGTTTCAAGATTTCTCTTCGGAGACACTAACAAAGAGAAGAGATATGTCTTTTTTTATGGGAGACTGCAGAGAGACAACTACAACATAAGGTTGATATACCCGGCAAAGCTAATAGTTCTGAAAGATGGTGCCACACACACACTTAACAATGTTATGGAGGCGGAGAATTTCTGCAGGGAAGCTGGGGTACCATGAAGAGATATATAGCCCTAGTAGGTAGATGCTTGAAGTGATTAAACCAGAATACAGGCTTTTAAGAGATACGCATTTGTTAATTACGCAGTTGCATTTCCCGATTGTCCTTGTAGTAGGGATGGTAAATGTGGGGAGGGGGCAGGAGGGGAGGTGTTGGGTATGTGGGGTCCTTTTCCTTTTTTTTTGGTGTGCCTGCTCTTCTTTTTCTCTCCTCCCTTTACTCTTCTCCTCTTACCCCCTTCCTTTAGATACGTCACTCTTCGAGATGGGGTATTGCGATTCCTCATAGAAATGATATTATTACGAGTCACCTACTCCCGCTTGCTAGGGATTTAGATGAGTAGTGCTATTAACCTTAACTTACTATCTTGGAATATAGGTGGTATTAATTCACCTATCAAAAGAAAAGCTATAATAAAATATTTGGGGAAATTTAATCCAGACATAGTTCTTCTTCAAGAACTACATCTAAATGCCATTGAAATACCCAAACTTGAAGCTAAGTGGGTGGGGGAAGTGGTGGCAGCCCCATTTACCTCAAGGAAACGGGGGGTCGCAATTCTATTAAATCGGAATTTAGAATATCAAATAATCAATATTGAATCTGACCCCGAGGGCAGATTTTTAATATTGGAAGTGGAAGTTAGGAATATTAGATATATACTTTGTAATATATATGGACCCAATCAAATCGATCATAAATTCTGGGCAGCTCTCACCGTGAAACTACACAGATTCATAGGGTTAAATTTAATCATTGCGGGAGACTTTAATCTACTAGCTGATCCCATCCTCGATAATTCTAAGAAAAGGATATTAGATAGTAGAGGCAGGAAAGTGAGGATTTTCCAGAAATTGTGTTCCCATCTAGGCGTGGTTGATTTGTGGCGGGTACAAAACCCGGATGTCCGTGCCTATACATGTGTCTCTCAGGCCCAACGTTCCTTTTCTCGGCTTGACTACTTTCTAGTCTCCGAGGCACTATTGGTCCGAAATTGGGTTACAAGAATCGACGACATAGTCATTTCAGACCATGCGGTTATAGCGCTGAAATTAGTTTCGGGTCAAAAACATATCGGCAAGAATCATATTTATTTCCCCAGATATCTGTCCAATAACGTCAAGTTTCAGAATCATCTACGTTTAAAGTGGGCAGAATACTGTAATAACAATGGGGACTATATAGACAAAATCGAGACATTTTGGGAGGCCTCTAAGGCCGTCTTGCGTGGTGAGATTAAATCCTTCTCTCGCTATTGGACAAAAAGCTGCAGCTTAGTGTCCAGGCAGTTAGCCAATCGTGTTAAGAACTCATACCGAGCGTATATTCATAGACATACTAGAGAACACTGGGAAGCATACATTTCAGCTAAGGCACTGCGAGATACACACATGAAACAGATTAATGCCCAGGAAGAACTTAGATTGAAAGCCAAATATGGAGGTTTTACAGGCAGATCGGCCAAGTTCCTAGCTAGATTGGTTAAATCCTCGCCCAGACATGTAATAGCTTCTATTAAGCAAGGAAATAGGAGATACACGAATCATGCTGACATAGAAAAAGTATTTTTTGAGTTTTTTAAGGATCTATATAGGCAAGAGTCAATTAAACCTGACAAAAAAGAAACTTTCTGGGGTAAGATTAAAGTACCACGTTTATCTATGGAGGCCAGAGATGCTATTAATGCGCCTATTACCGGGGAGGAGATATTGTGGGCAATTAAGAATGCAAAATCCAATAAAGCTGCTGGACCAGATGCGCTCCCTATTGAATACTATAGAATTCTACAAATCGAGATAATGCCTATACTAATTAGACTATTTAATTTCTATTTTTCTGACAATACGAAATGTTCTGCATCTTTTACAGCAGCAAATATCTCATTGATTCCGAAAAAGGGCAAGGATCCCGAGCTGCCAAGCTCTTTCAGGCCTATCTCGGTCTTAAACACCGATTATAAGCTGCTTGCAGCAATTGTTTCGGCACGTTTGAAACCCATATGGGTGACTTAGTTCATGAGAATCAATCGGGTTTTATGCCCGGCCGTAATCCCATAAGGAATATGAGGAAATTATTAATCCTGATTGAGTTCTACTGGAATAAACATAAGGCTACGGTACTCCATGAGAATATAGATAAGACCATCTTAACGGTCGATGCAGAGAAGGCCTTTGATAGGGTAAGCTGGGATCATTTATTCTTCACGCTGGATCAATTCGGCTTTACGGGTTCATTTAACAATTATATACGCTTAATTTATAGCGCACCCTGTTCCGCGGTGATTATTAATAATGTATCTACCCAAAGTTTTGACCTATTTAGAGGGACTAGACAGGGCTGCCCACTTTCCCCCTTCCTGTTCAACCTTAGTGTTGAACCATTGGCAATTAGATTACGGCAAGAACTGGATGGGATCTCCCTTGCAGGGGAGAAACTGGTTCTTTTACTCTACACGGACGACCTCCTAGTATTTCTGTCTAACCTTGAGGTCTCCCTGCCCATCTTACAGAGTATTACTCAAGAATTTGGAGAAATCTCCGGATTTAAGATCAATATGTCTAAATCAGAATTAATGTGGCTATATAAGAAACCCGCACTGGATATTACCCACCCTTTTCAAGAAGTCTCCCAGATTACATATCTTGGACTAAGACTATCCAGTAACTCGGAGGACTGGTATAGGTTAAATCATAGGTTTGTGATAGAGGCTTGTAAGAAAAAGCTGGAGGAATGGACCATGCTTCCAATATCCCTATCTGCTAGAGTGACCCTAATTAAATCAGTTATCTTTCCAAAACTTCTATACATTCTGCAGAATATCCCCTGGTTTTTGCACAAGAAAGATATCACTATATATAATAAGGCCTGCTCCAAGTTCTTGTGGAATGGCAAGAGACCGCGGATCGCCTCGCATAGGCTAATGAATTCTAAGGTATCAGCCGGCTTGGTGCTTCCCAACATTCAGATATATAACTTGGTCATCATAGCTAGATTTGCATTGGATTGGTTAACGGGGAAGGGACAAATTACCTCGTTTACCTGGGAATCTAAGATTGTGGCCCCCTTCCAGCTGAAGGCTCTATTACACTGTCCATTTACCTCAATTCCATCTAATATATTCTACCTAGGTACTTTTAAGAATGTCATTGGGGCTTGGCAAAAACTATGCGTTGAAGCAGGTAATTCGCCATACGGTTCCCAATACCTACCTATTGCTGGTAACCCTGAGTTTGGTCCAGGTCTCTCTAATCAGATATTTAAGGAGTGGGAGTCCAAAGGCCTCCAAACAGTGGGGCAAATACGAGATATAGGGGGCCACTCATTACTATTTCAAGAAATTGCAACGAGATTTGATCTAGGTGCGCAAGAGTTTTACGCCTATCTCCAAGTTAGACACTTTCTTCAGGAACTTTGTAGGAAATATGGAAATAATTGGTCCATGGGCGACCTGCAGGCTTTGATCTCCGCTTATGCGGCAGGCATATACACAGTTTCCCCTTTGTACCTACTTTTAAATCAGAAAGTTTCCATTCTACAAGTGAGTGAGATGGTAGCCAGGTGGAGGAGTTATTTTCCGGATATAAATGAGCAGACCATTGTGGGGAGCTTTAAAATAATCCAACAGAGCTGGGTCCCGACATCATGGTGGGAATCACAGATGAAGATTGGGTTGCAGAGGTACCTTACCCCTAAGGTTTTATCTAAATGGTACAGAACAAGAGTTACCTGCTCTAGATGTCTATCTTCAGAGGCTGATATCTTCCACTGTTTATGGAGCTGCCCCAAAGTAAGGCAATACTGGGGGAAAATTATATTTTGGATGATGAGGGTCCTGAAATTAGATCATAAAATAACTCCAATAGAGGTTTTCTTTCTGGTTAAATTGCAGGGTAGAGTTAAGAACTATAACCTAATAAATACCATTATATTAACAGCACGTAATCTAATTTTTAAAACATGGAAAGCATCCGTTGCACCTACAATGGCGCAATTTAAAAAGGCATTGAGTAGCCAACTTATATCAGAGCAGTTTAATGTACCATACCCACAAGAAAAACATGTAGCGGGATTCTTTAAAAAATGGGAGATTTTTGTTAGATCTCTACCTCTCTTACAGCAAAAAAAGCTTATTAAGCCATTTAGAAATCTGGAATTTGTCCAGATGAACATATTAGCAGGCCATTTTCCCGTAGAATGGGCGGAGACCAGTGACTGAGTATCTGTCGGAGGAGGAGGGGGGGGGGGAGAGGGGGAGGAGAAATTCAGGTGCCCCTTTTTTTTTTTTTTCTCTCTCTCTTCTCCTTTTCCTTTTTGTCATGTTTTGTTTTGTTTTGTTTTGCTTTTAATTTTGTTTTGCTTTTTTTGCATTGTTTTGTTCCGCATTGTTTTGTTTTGCATTGTTTTGGTTTGTTTTGTTTTGTTTTTTTCTTGTTTGTCTGGTTTTGGTCAATTGTCTAATGGTTATAGCTGTTTGTGGGGGGTGATATAGAAGAAAACAACAAAGATGTAGGAAATAATCCACGGATAAAAGTTATGTGTTCACTATATGCACGTTTTTTTTATGCATGTATATGCCCGACTTAAAGACTTTGGAATGACTTGAATTGATGTACGGGCCTTTTAAATATTTACCCATTTATTTAACCATTTGTATATTTGCATTCACTGTTGTTAATTAACCATGTTTGTATTTTCTTTTTTTGCTCATCTGATATAATCTGACACCTACTGGTTAAATGGGATAACAATTGTTATTGTAGTAAATTCCTATGTCTTTGATATAAATAAATATTTAAAAAAAAAAAAAAAAAAGAACAGAGACTGGATTGGGGGCCGTACATTCATGCTGATTTGATTTAAGCGGTAAGCTTTTTGGTCTGTTTGGACTAAGACCAAGGGGAACCAGGATTCCACATTGACTTGGAGATTTCTGAATTTTGAGACACTGAAGAGGAGGATCTTTGCATCTTGGAATGATCAAAGAAGTGAAATATTCCACTGACTTAACCCTGCCCTTACCTTTACGTTGAGTGACTGTAGCAATGATATCATCCAGTCCAAACCCAAACAATATCTTTACTTTAACTGTGAGATAAAGAAGTCTGCTTTTATATACTATATCAGCGACCTATGACTTTGACCTTAAGGGTCTTTTAGCCAGAATAGTCATAACCACTATTTTGCATTAATCCAAGTTATTTTAACAGCTGCATCACAAATTAAGCTATTCGCAGCAAACCTCAAGCGATCCTGAATTTCATCAAGGGAAGCTTCTTGGGAAATAAGGTTAGAGGTGTTGTCATACCAGACTGCAGTAGCTGCAGATACATTCATTTGGAAAAAACACATAGCTTGTCAGCTGAAAGGATCTCTTGAAGAAACTTTCAGGTTTTCTGTTCATTGTATCCTTACAAGAGGTACTGTCCTCTAAAGGAATGGTAGTCTGCCTAGCCAAAGTGGAGATAGCACCGTCCACCTTTGGAATAGTGTTCCATACCTCCAATTTTTAAGACAGTAAAGGGAACATACTTTTGAATTCGGTGGAGGAAACAAAGGAAATGCATGCATTATTCCATTCCTTGCTAATTAGCTCATAAACTACATCAGGAACTGGGAAGGAAGATGTTTGTTTGTAGGTGGAGGGTCCTCATTCTCCAAGGCAAGTAATACTTCCCACCATAGAGCATGTATGTGCTCCAATTTGAAATTGAAGGATACATCTTCTACTGCATTTAATTGTTGGAGGCATTACAGCCATCAGATGTAAAATTGAAGAGTGAATGTACTGTTAGTTTTAGGGTAGGAGGCAGATCTGCAGAACTGTCCTTGGGATAACCATAGTGGGTAGCATATCCCAGAGTACTCTGCTGCAGTGTAACGCTGCATGACCCTGCCCAGCATTCTGCAAAGACTCAGAACATAGGTTACAAAGCTGAATAGTGACTAATTAGATAGATTTTTAAGCTGAATTGAATTAAACCCAGCAAATTATGGGTAAGAGTAATGACATTTGTTCCAGCTCTGTTAAGCCTGAGTGTATAACTGACCTTTCCCCCTGCAAGCTCCTTCCCTGATTGAGAAGATGGCTACTGCACTGCAGAGCAGTTAAATATAAACCAGTAAATATAAAATGTCAGTAACCCATTTTTAAGGTATTTTCCTTTTAAAAAGTAGTAGTGTTAAATGGTGTATGAGACTATAGCACCAGGCTATGTGAACATTATCATGCTAATAGCCTGTGTTCTATAAAGATGCATGGTACTTACCTGTCAGCACGTTTGTTTACTGTGCTCACCTTAGCTGCAGATGTCTACCTCCAGAAGACAGGCCCAAGCACAATACCAAGGATCTGTTAAAGAATAGCACACTGTAGACCAGGGGATTGGCGGGCATGCCCACATTTCACCTGGGAGGCTGGTGGCATATCTGCACTGGGATAAGATTTTCAATGCCTGGCTGAACTCCTGTCTATTCCCTGCCCTGCTTGTAGGTACTCTGAAGAGGATGATGGATCTCATATCAGTTAGAGAACCTCTTTCAATTGACGTATAGGAGTTTTCTGGAGGTAGAAAAATGACTAGGGAATCATGGGAAAGTTAAAGGGATTAAAGTTCTGTTATGTGGGGTGTTTTGCCTATTTGACTGGAATGTAATCCTACATGTAATGACTTATGGGGTCAATTTAACATGGTGCGGACAGACATGATCCACTATAGCGAATCATGTCCGCCGCACATCGATAAATGCCGACAGCATACGCTGTCGGCATTTAGCATTGCACCAGCAGTTCTGGTGAACCCCTGTAGATTCGCGACCAATCATCTGCTAGGAGGGGGTATCAAACAACCCGATCGTATTCGATCGGGCTGATTGCTGTCCGTCACCTCAGAGGTGGCGGACAAGTTAAGGAGCAGCGGTCTTAGGACTGCTGCTTCTTAACTTCCGCTACAGTCGGAACTGAAGCTTAGTGTTTAGGAAGCAGCATTCGCTGCTTCATAAATCGACCCCATGGACTTATGAAAAAAAAACATTTTATGGGGTACAAATGTAACTTAAAGTGATGGTGAATTATGCCAGATCACTAGCACACTATTGGCTAAGAAGTGCAAATAGCGTTTTGCTGTGGACGGGATTTTTGTTGTTGCTGTGGACGGGTAATTTAAAAATGAGCTAAAAAATGCATGCACATGTTGCTCAGTAAGAGATGGTTCTTTAGAAAATGTACAATACATGCAAAAAGATTGGGCAAATATTGATAATGGTAGTGGTAATTGGTAATTATTATTTTTTTTATTGCATGCTCTATCTAAATCATGATTTTTTTCATTTAGTGTTCCTTAAGTGACAATAAAGTCAAAATTAATATTTTATGGTACAGAGTATGCAATTTTAAACAACTTTCCAAAGTACTTATATAATCTAATTTGCTTCATTCTCTTGGTTTTCTTTGTTGAAAATCATACCTAATTACACTCAGGAGCAGCAATGGATTACTGTGGGCTAGCTGCTGATTGGTGACTGCCTCTAATTGGTATTGGCCCACCAGATGTGTTCATCTAGCTCCCAGAAGTGTATTGTTGCTCGTTTAACAAAGGGTACCAAGAGAATTAAGCAAGTTAAACAATTGAAACTTGTTTACAAATCGTATGCGCTATCTGAATCACAAAATAAAAGTTTGACTTTTATTTCCCTTTAAATTTGTATTTAATATTTTAAACTATTTTTACATGTCTACTGCTGCTGAGTGTATCAAAGGCTGCAAGTCTTTTATGCCATCAGGTTAGGGTTGCTAAGCAACATACTTTGAGACACCATTTTTTTTTTCTCTAAAAACTACCAAGTTGATGAACGTTAAATGAGGATGTTGGCAGATTTGCACTTAACACCTGATAAAATGGTTTAATACTTTGGGGTGGATTTATGTAGGGTAGAGGGGACATGATTTGCTGCAGTGAATCATGTCCGCTCGGGCATTTAACAATGCACAAGCATTTCTAGTGAAATACTTGTGCAATGCTGCCCTCTGTCCACCGGCGGCCAACCGGCTGCTAGGAGGGGGTGTCAATCATGGATTTCAGGCCGCCACCTAAAAGGTTTTCCTCTGCTTCTTAACTTCTGTTTCTGGCTGGCCAGAAACGATCGGGGTCGTAAGCAAAGTGAAATTGACCCCTTTGTATCTCAAAATTGTGACCAGCAAAGGAAAGTCCATCTGTGTATAGACTCCATAATAGTATTTTTCTGGCCAGGGGTATATGTTTTAAAAAAACAAAAAAACTGTGCTACATTTTGAAATACCTTATTTTAGATGTAGCTAATAATAAAAAAAATATTTGAATATAACTTTATCTTTCTTCCAAGTTAAAAGCAAACAATTTATAAATGTATTCTGTCATTTTTCAAATAGGTTCCTTTGCCAGGATACATTGAAGCATACCCAAGGTCAAGATACCCACAGAATTCTCCTTCCAGACTCCCAAGACAATTTAACCAACCAGCAAATCTACACTCCAGCCTGGATCATGCAGCAGCAGGACCATCTATTGGAGCTTCTCAGCAAAGCTTGGCAGATACTGACACTCCAGATGCCTCCATCACCAACTTATCCACCGCCGCATTGGTAAAAGCCATAAGGGAAGAAGTTGCTAAGCTAGCAAAAAAACAGACTGACATGTTTGAGTTCCAGGTCTGAAGCACCTGAACTCAACATATATTGTAATATTAGTAAGTGGTAACAGTGCCTCAAAAAATAAATACAAAAATTGTACTTGTATTTTTATTTAACATAAAAGAAAAAACAAACAAAAAAAAATGGTACTTTGGGACAATAAACTTCAATACATGCACTAGCGAGGATAGAAATAAAAATTGACCAATGCTAAAAAAATGCATAGAAGTATCTTGCAGCATTCTTATGTCCCCCACCCCCCAAAAAAATCATAATAATTAGTGAAATTCAAACTATGTAAATACATAGAAATATAACTGACCATACTACAATCTTCTGCTGTGACTTTTTTGTGTTTTTGAGCGGGATATTGCCAAGATCACTCATTTTTTTGGAACAAACAAAAGCTATTTAAGTACTGTACATTTTAATTTTGTATGTACCAATATACTCTATTAAAAAAAAATTGAAAAAAAAAAAAGATTAAAAGCTCTAAAGTTCTGGAAAACGGCAAATATTTTTAGTTTTGTTTCATTCCTTAAGTAAATACTGAAAAAAATAATGTGAAAAACTGGTGCTACTTGCGTTCAAGATCCAGAGGATAAAAAGTATCATTGAGAAGCGGTCTCTTCTATTTGACATTGAAATGTTTTCTCAGATTGAATCTCAGCTGAGTCCAGCAAACCTGAGAACCTTGAATGAATTTGGCTTGCAACTCTATCTGTAATCACTCATACAAACAGTACTCTGTTGAGAGAGTTCTCTATTCTTCCTGGAAGAATGTCATTGAGTTAAGTAAAGAGCCAATTCTTGGTTTACCCGGACAAGGGGACTGATGGAACATCCACCTTTTAACACAGGAATTCTTATAATGAAAACATTTTCTGAAAAATCCTTTGTGTGCTTATTTAACATGTAAAAACAGTACATATTTTCTAAAAAAAAATGACCATTTATTCACTTAAACTAGTGCTCAATATAAATTTTGTGAAGCACAGTGGTTATCTCTGGAACTGTATAGAAGACTCCATTTTGTGGGTCCTTAGTGTGAGATATAAAACAGACAGAGTGCACTGTTATTTTTGCAGTGTGCTGGCATGTATTAATCTATCTATACGTGATTATTGCTTTTTTTGTTAGAATGGGTTGCAAGTTATTTCATTAGTCTTTTGGTGCCATATTTTAAATGTTTAGTATGTCAGAACAAAAGAAACCATCCTTATAAATTGAGAATATTTTACTATTGATGTATTGAAAATATAATAGACAAGACATGTCTGTTTCACAACAGGCGAGTATGATACTATGCAGTACGTACAAGTGAATATAACGAAGCGAAAATACAACTCACTACATGACCATGACCATTATGTGAAGGATTTTAATTGTCAAACTTACTAAATATGAAACTTTTTATGTCAGCAAATCATATATATATATGTACATATATATATGAAATGTATTTTTGTAATCTCTATGTAAAATATATATATTGTATATACATTTAAATATATATGCAAGTCTTAAGCTGGGCAAGAGGCATCTATGAGTAATGAATAGCAGACATTCTGGGAAATTTAAATGCAGGATTAAAAGCTTTTAAAAAATTCCCCTAGCTAGTGAATGTTTTTTTGCATCTAGTTTCTTGTATAGGAAATTGAATTCTGAGAGTGTTCCTTGACCATCTGGTATAAGATCTTTAGATTAGATGAAAACACATATACCTGGGAAAAACATATTTTTTGTTTCTGAATATTTATTCTCATCCAGCAGAAAGTAGTACAGTAGTATCTGCCATGCACTTCCTGCTATTTTTAATTTAAACCAAAAGTTTTTCTAAATTCTTTTCATGCAGAAAAAAATAAATAGAATAAAATATATATATATATATACCCTGTTTTCTTTAAGCATGTGTAAGTGCTATTTTTTTAGATGCATGATTAAAAAAATAGTATAATGTCCCTTTAATCGCTTATCCAGTGTAAACAAAAATATTAATTTAATTTTTAAAGGTTCCATTATAATTATTATTTTAAATATTTAATAACAGACTTGTTGTTTTCTAGCCCTCACAACAACAGAAAAAAATACAGATATCTATCGTGACTTTTGAGCAGTCATAGTTAAATATATTAGTGTATTAGATTCCTGCCACATTAAAGGGACATTAAACACTTTGAGATGGTAATATAAAATGATAAATAGTATATATAATAAAAAAAAACCACAACAATATACATTAATTATTTATTTTGTCCCCTTTTCCTGCAATTTCATTCTGAAATTGTGAGCTTTTCAGTTCCTGTTAGAAATAGAAGTGCAGAACGGTGTATTCCACACAGCTATTGGCTGCACACGCTAGTGACCTATTTATAACTGTCCCTAATTGGCCACAGCAGAGAAGGTAACCTAAGTTACAACATGGCAGCTCCCATTGTTTTATAGACACTAAAATGTTACACTTATTTCGTCAATATTTAAAAAGCAAATGAAACTTTAAAAAATACATCTACATGTTATTCTCAGACTAATCTTTTCTTTGAATGCATCATACTATCTAGCATTTGTTTAGTATTTAATGTCCCTTTAAGGAACTGATTTTATATTAGTATATATGTTTGGGAGGTTTAAGAATTAAAGGGATAGGAAACTCCAACATTTTGTTTCATGATTTGGATAGAACATATAATTTTAAATAACTTTCCAATATATTTCTATTATCAAATTTGCTTCAGTATCTTGTTATTCTTTGCTGAAGGAACACATTGCACTACTGGCAGCTAGCTGAACACATCTAGTTAGCCAATCACAAGAGACAAATGTGTGCAGGCACCAATCACCAGCTAGCTCCCACTAGTGTAGGATATGTGCGTATTCTTTTTCAACAAGTGATACCAAGAGAAAGAAGCACATTCGAAAATAGAAGTGAATTTAAAAGTGTCTTAAAAATACATGCTCTCTCAAAATCATGCAAGTTTAATTTCTTTTACAAGATATGACAAGTCCACGGATTTCATCTTTACTTATGGGATATCGCCTCCTGGTCAGCAGGAGGAGGCAAAGAGCACCACAGCAGAGCTGTATATATAGCTCCTCCCTTCCCTCCCACCCCAGTCATTCTCTTTGCCTGTGTTAGTGATAGGAAGAGGTAAAGTGAGGTGTTAGTTTAGATTCTTCAATCAAGTGCTTATTATTTTTAAATGGTACCTGTGTGTACTATTTTTCTCAGGGCTGGAGCTACGGGCTTTAAGCAATGGACTGGGGAGACTGTCATTCTAATTCAAGCTCCCATATTGTTTGCTGCCCTGCTTATGGTCTTAGCAGATATTATTTAAGACCCTGTTTTGTCCACACAGAGCTGCTGGAGGTGAGGAAAAGAACATCCTCATTGTGTGGGACAGCCTCATACTGCGTTCAGTATTAAGGTATGTACAGTCATTTACTTCTGGGGAGACTGTAGTATCTCAGAAAAGACTGGTACTGATTCCCTATATCGGGAAGGGGTGATCAATTTGCACAGGGTAAGAGTGTGTGCATGGGTATCCCCTCTTTATTAGGTAAAGTTTAGCAGATGCTTTCAGGATCCTAATAAATGTTTATTCAGTTGGATGTGTTCAGGGGCTATGACACAGGGAGAGTGTTGCATAAGTGTTCTGCATTAACTTTTGTAATTTAAGGGAACAAGAGAATGTTTTTGTGGGGGCACATTTGGCAACTTTTCACTTATATTTGCATGCTTTCGATTCTGACATTTTTTCCCATGCGGTTCTCATGAAGAACGTTATTCAAGGACGGGGACTTAATCCCGCCCACGATGGGCGGGGCTTAGTGTTTCAAGGGCTGAGACGCGCACTTGCTATCCGGACCCTGACTATTGAGAGAGAGAGAGAGAGAGAGGTTCTCAGAGCTCCGGTGTTGCCTAAGACAGCTTGTGTTAGTAACTGCTCAAGCGGTCTTGTGAGCGCCGCTCTCAGAGGTTTATCAGGACTCGTGGGGGCATGTAGGTGCCACAGCATAGCTGTGGCGAGGTGCTGGTGCTTAATTTCACATATTTTGTCTGTACAGCATACCGGGCAATTTTAAAAGAAGTTTTGTGGTTGCCTTATTATTACATATTATTGCGGTGCAGTAAAAAAGTATACGTTTTTATTTTTTAAAGGCACAGTACATCGTTTTTCAACAAAATTACTAAAAGTGTTTGTTTTTAATCACATTAAAACGACCAATATTGCTATTGCTGGTTTGTTTATCATGACTGATCTGCAGGAAAGTACATGTTCTATGTGTTTAGATGCCAATGTTGAACCCCCTATCCCTTTTTGTCCCTCATGTACTGAGAGGGTTTTACAGTTTAAAGAACAAATTCTTTAATGCAAGTACATCTAAGGATGTTTCTCAGCCTGATGAGACTCAGGGTATGCCGCATCTTTCTCCCCAAGCATCACAACCTTTAACGCCCGCACAAGCGACGCCGTGTTCTTCAACTGCGTCCACTTCATTCACTCTGCAGGATATGGCTGCAGTTATGTCATCCATTCTTACAGAAGTTTTATCTAAGTTGCCAGTGTTACAAGGCAAACACAGCAGGATAGAGGCTCATGTGGTCCCTGCGACTTCTGATGCTTTAATGGCTATTTCTGATATACCTTCCCAGGGCTCTGATTTGGGGGGTAGGGAGGCCCTGTCTAAGTGGGAACTGTTTGATTCAGGAAGTGCATTGCCCCCGACAGATTCGGACGTCATGTCCTTCAGATTTAAACTTTAATACCTCTGTCTTTTGCTGCGAGAGGTTTTGGTGACTCTGGACGACTGTGACTCTATAGTGGTCCCACCAGAGAAATTGAGTAAGATGGACAAATACTTAGAGGTCCTTTCTTATTCCGATGTTTTTCCGGTTCCCAAGAGAATTTTGGAAATTATTGCAAGGGAATGGGAAAGACCGGGTATCCCGTTCTCCCCTTCCCCTATTTTTAAGAAAATGTACCCGATAGCTGACACTGTTCGGGACTCTTGGCAGACGGTCCTAAGGTGGAGGGAGCTATTTTCTACCCTGGCGAAGTGTATGACTATTCCTATCGAGGACAGTCGTGCTTTCAAAGACCCCATGGATAAGAAGTTGGAGGGTCTTCTAAAAAAACTCTATATTCATCAGGAGTTTTTATTGCAACCGGCGGCCTGCATTGTAACAGTCACGACTGCGGCTGCTTTTTGGTTTGACGCTCTAGAAGAGTCTTTTAGAACTGAGACCTCTTTAGAGGAAATACAGGACAGAATTAAGGTCCTTAAGCTCGCTAATTCTTTTATTACGGATGCTTCCTTTCAGATCACCAAATTAGCGGCTAAGAGTTCGGGGATTCTCCATCTTAGCAAGAAGAGCTTTATGGTTGAAATCTTGGTCTGCGGATGTGTCCTCTAAATCCAAGCTTTTGGCTATTCCTTTCAAGGGAAAGACCCTATTCGGGCCTGATTTGAAAGAGCTCATTTCTGATATTACGGGAGGCAAGGGTTATCTCCTCCCTCAAGACAAATCAACTAAGCAAAGGGGACGACAGAGTAATTTTCATTCCTTTCGTAATTTCAAAGGAGTCCCCCCTTCCTCTTACGCTAAACAGGAAGGGAATTATCCTCAAGCCAAGCTCACCTGGAGACCCAACCAGGCTTGGAACAAAGGTAAACAACCCAAGAAGCCTGCTGCTGCTCCCAAAACAGCATGAAGGGGCGGCCCCCGATCCGGGACCGGATCTAGTAGGGGGCAGACTTTCTCTCTTTGTCCAGGCTTGGATAAGAGACATTCAGGATCCCTGGACACTAGAAATCGTGTCTCAAGGGTATCAGCTGGAATTCAAAAATTCCTTCCCAAGGGAAAGGTTTCTTCTTTCACGATTGTCTGTAGACCAGATAAAAAAAGAGGCGTTTTTACGTTGTGTAAAAGACCTCTCCACTATGGGAGTAATTTGTTCCGTTCCAATACAGGAACAGGGGCAGGGGTTTTACTCAAATCTTTTTGTGGTTCCCAAAAAGGAGGGAACGTTCCGACCCATTTTAGATCTCAAGAGTATAAAGAAGTTTCTCAGAGTTACATCCTTCAAGATGGAGACTATTCGGACAATTCTATAGATCCAGGAGGGTCAATATATGACTACCGTGGACTTAAAGGATGCATATCTTCATATTCCTATCCACAGAAATCATCACTAGTTCCTGAGGTTTGCCTTTCTTGACAAACATTTTCAGTTTGTGGCTCTTCCTTTCAGGCTGGCCATGGCACCCAGGATCTTCACAAAGGTTCTAGGGTCTCTGCTGGCAGTTCTCAGGCCGCGGGGCATTACAGTGGCACCTTATCTAGATGATATTCTGATCCAGGCGTCGTCTTATCCGCTGACAAAGTCTCATACCAACATTGTTCTATCCTTTCTAAGGACTCACAGGTGGAAGGTGAATCTAGAAAAGAGTTCACTAATTCCACAGACAAGGGTTCCTTTCCTGGGAACTCTAATAGACTCTATATCCATAAAAAATTTCTTGACGTAAGTAAGAAAGTTAAAGATTCTGAATACATGTCGATCCCTTCAGTCCAATCCTCGGCCATCAGTGGCTCAGTGCATGGAGGTAATTGGATTGATGGTGGCGGCAATGGACATCATTCCGTTTGCTCGTTTTCATCTCAGACCTCTACAACTGAGCATGTCTCATGACTCAGCCGGAGTCTCTACTTCCCATCAATATTCTGGAGTTGAGAGCAATCTTCAATGCGCTTCAGGCTTGGCCTCAGTTGGCTTCGGCCAAATTCATCTGATTTCAGTCGGACAACATCACGACTGTGGCTTACATCAATCATCAGGGAGGAACAAGGAGTTCCTTAGCGATGACAGAAGTATCCAAGATAATTCAGTGGGCGGAGGCTCACTCTTGTTATCTGTCAGCAATCTACATCCCAGTAGTGGACAACTGGGAAGCAGATTTTTTGAGCAGACAGACGTTTCATCCGGGGGAATGGGAACTCCATCCAGAGGTCTTTGCCACCCTGATTCTCAGATGGGGCAGACCGGAGCTGGATCTTATGGCATCTCGTCAGAATGCCAAGCTCCCAAGATACAGATACAGGTCCAGGGATCCTCAGGCCGAACTGATAGATGCCTTGGCAGTGCCTTGGTCGTTCAGCCTAGCTTATGTGTTTCCACCATTTGCTCTCCTTCCCCGGGTGATTGCTCGGATCAAACAGGAGAGGGCTTTGGTGATTCTCATCGCTCCTGCGTGGCATTGCAGGACTTGGTATGCCGATCTGATGGACATGTCCTCTCTGCCACTGTGGAAGCTGTGTTTAGACCTATTGCTCCTCCTTGGAGTTTGAATTTAGTTCTTAAGGTTCTTCAAGGGGTTCCGTTTGAACCTATGCATTCCATCGATATTAAATTGTTATCTTGGAAAGTTTTATTTTTGGTTGCTATTTCCTCTGCTCGCAGAGTTTCTGAGCTTTTGGCATTACAATGTGATTCTCCTTACCTTATTTTTCATTCCGATAAGGTAGTGTTACGTACCAAACCTGGTTTTCTTCCTAAGGTTGTTTCCAACTAAAATATTAATCAGGAAATTATTGTTCCTTCATTGTGTCCGAATCCTTCTTCTAAGTAGGAGCGTCTGTTACATAACTTGGACGTGGTCCATGCCCTGAAGTTTTACTTGCAGGCGACTTTTTCTGGTAAACGTAGGGGCCAGAAAGCTACGGCTACCTCTATTTCTTTTTGGCTGAAGAGTATCATCCGTTTTGCATATGAGACAGCAGCCTCCTGAAAGAATTACGGCTCATTCTACTAGGGCTGTGGCTTCCTCGTGGGCATTTAAAAATGATGCTTCTGTTGAACAGATTTGCAAGGCTGCAGCTTGGTCGTCTCTTCACACTTTTTCCAAATTTTACAAATTTGATACTTTTGCCTCGTCCGAGGTTGTTTTTGGGAGAAAGGTTCTTCAAGCAGTGGTGCCTTCCGTTTAGGTTCCTGTCTTGTCCCTCCCTTTCATCCGTGTCCTATAGCTTTGGTATTGTATCCCATAAGTAAGGATGAAATCCGTGGACTCGTCATATCTTGTAAAAGAAAAGGAAATTTATGCTTACCTGATAAATTTATTTATTTTACGATATGACAAGTCCACGGCCCACCCTGTCATTTTCTAAGACAGGTCTTTATTTTTGTTAAACTTCAGTCACCTCTGCACCTTGGCTTTTCTTTTCTCTTCCTAACTTCGGTCGAATGACTGGAGTGGGAGGGAAGGGAGGAGCTATATATACAGCTCTGCTGTGGTGCTCTTTGCCTCCTCCTGCTGACCAGGAGGCGAAATCCCATAAGTAAGGATGAAATCCGTGGACTCGTCATATCGTAAAAGAAATAAATTTATCAGGTAAGCATAAATTTCCTTTTTTTACTTTCCTACCCTTAAGTCATTTTCATTAATACATTAGTTGAGATTTACAATATGTTTCTATTTGAAACCCTTTAATAAAATGCAAACTTCTCTCCACAAGAGAGTATGAGGCCCATTTATCAAGCTCCGAATGGAGCTTGTGGGCCCGCTGCTCCATAACCTTGTCTGCCTGCTCTGATGAGGCGGACAGAGTTCGCCACAATTCAACCCGATCGAGTACGATCGGATTGACAGCCACCTGCTGGCGGCCGATTGGCCGCGAGTCTGCAGGGGGCGGTGTTGCACCAGCAGCTCACAAGAGTTGCTGGAGCAATGCTGAATACAGAGAGCGTATTGCTCTCCGCATTCAGCGATTTCTGTCGGATCTGATCCGCACTGTCGGATCAAGTCCGACAGACATTTGATAAATAGGCCTCTAAATCTCATAAGATCTGGATTTTAGTGGAATATTTACAGAAGTAGCCTTAAAAACTGACTTTCTTAACAGGCACTTTGTTATACTCCTGTAGAAGTTGACAAAAATGAATGAAGAAAAAAATAAAATCAGTGCCATAATAATGTATTAAAAGATGAAAAAATAATTTCCAAGTTCATTCATTTTTCATACTGTGCCAACTTTAAATTTTAAAACCAGCGAGATGTGGTTTTATGTCTCTGTACATAAAATTCTGTTCATTTTGCATATTAGATGCTAATATTTATATTGTATTTCATTGTTTCGCTTGTTGGAAAATATTTGAAGGGGAATTGAAAACCACTGTGATGCACTTTATATGCTTCTGTTTATTGGTTCCTTGATGTTATGATACTTAGCCTTGGCTGTTGGAATTACAGCGCTGAAAGTTTTCACCCATTTACAGTAAAAAAAACAAATCATGTTGATATGTTATTGAAATGAAACAATTACTCTGTAAATCGAATTTCTGAGCACAATATGATGGGAAAGTGGACATAAGATGTACAAATACTTTTTAAAATAATTAAAACATTTTTATGATGTGTGTCATTATTTGAAGGATTTAATGTGGACAACATATACAAAACTTGAATAGCTATTCTAAGCATTTTATCTAGGTTATCTTTACTATGGCTATTGTAGTTAAAAGAGAATATAGAATTACTCTAAGGGGCAGTATACACCAATAGACACCAACCACTACTATAAAGAATAATATGCACAGATACTGATCTAAAAATACAGCATACAACCTTTTAAAAACTTACTTAGAAGCTCCCAGTTAGGCTCTGTTGAAAAGGTTACATGGAACACACACTGAAAGTGGTTGTATACCAAAGAGAGAAGACACTCCCCCCTTCCTCTGCATATGAAAAGACCCTTTATACAAACAGGAGCAAGCTGGAGTAGGTATACATCAGTATTCTGCTAAAACTTTGGGCTTGGTTAGGAGTCTGAAAATCAGTGCAGTGTTATTTAAAAATAAGCAAAACTATACATTTAAAAAAAAAAAAAAAAAAAAACTATCACCCTGTATAGGCTATATAAATGGATCATCTACAAAACATTTATGCAAATAAAAATCTAGTGTATAATGTCCCTTTAAAACATTTTGAGTAACGTACACAATCCCAAGAATAGTATGAGATCGAAGAAAAAGCTATATATTTTTTTAAAATTGAAATTAATTGAAATGACAAATATATTTATAACAATTTGAAACAAATATTTTAGAAAGTAACATTTTAAAAGGTTTTAGTACATCACTGCAAAAAAACCCCAAAAAAGTTAAACTTTTGAGAAAAAAAAAATGGATTTTTCTTGATATTTATTGCCCAGATTCAAGAGATATTTGATAATGAATATAACAAAAATCATTTTTTTTCTTCTAGGTGGAACATTGCCCAGTTTGAAGCATATTAAACAGTATGATATTGTAATGCAAAATGCTTAGTTATATGTAATTAAAAAATTATTAATTTTGTCCCCCTTTCCTGTAATTTATCTCGAAAATTGTTGGCTTCTAAATTCCACTGAGTTTGTATAAAGTGATGGGCACTGCCATGTTTACACTTAAGTTTCCCACTTATCTATCTCTTCTGTTGGGGACAGTTAGGGATAGATATAAAACAGACAGTAAAAAGACTGCAAATAAGGCTGTGTAGAATATAGGATTCCCAAATTAGTTATCTAACATGGCTTCCAGCCTTGTTTACAGTCTCTTGTATTGCCTGTTGTATGTATGTTCCTAATTGTCCTCAGCAAGAAAAATTGGGAAACTTAAAGGGACATGAAACCCATTTTTTTTCTTTCATGATTTAGAAAGAGCATGCAATTTTAAACAACTTTCCAATTTACTTCTGTTTCTAATTAGTTTAATTCTCTGGATATCCCTTTTTTAAAAGCATATCTAAATAGGCTCAGTAGCTGCTGATTGGTGGCTGCACATAGATGCATTGTATGATAGGCTCACCTATGTGCATTTCTATTTCTTCAACAAAGGATAGCTGAAGAATGAATCAAATTAAATAATAAAAGTTAATTGGAATGTTGTTTACAATTGTATTCTCTATCTGAATCATAAAAGAAAAATGTTGGGTTTCATGTCCCTTTAAGTCTGAACAAGGCGGAGCACATTACTTTATAAAAACGAATGTGCTTTATATAAATTAAATCCTTACACTTGCATTTTTTACATTTATATTAGTTATTTAAATATTGAAAATATATCTACATATTATAAGGCTAATTTTTGCATTGAATACATTATTATATCTAGCATGTGTTTACTATGTAATACCTCTATAAGGGAAACAACAGAAGAACCTAATTTTATCTTAAAGTGAAAGAAAACTAAGACTATTCGCTATTCAAATTTTTAAAACAGAATTTATGCTTACCTGATAAATTACTTTCTCCAACGGTGTGTCCGGTCCACGGCGTCATCTTTACTTGTGGGAATATCTCTTCCCCAACAGGAAATGGCAAAGAGTCCCAGCAAAGCTGTCCATATAGTCCCTCCTAGGCTCCGCCCACCCCAGTCATTCGACCGACGGACAGGAGGAAAAAAACAGGAGAAACCATAGGGTGCCGTGGTGACTGTAGTTAGAGAAAAAAATTCATCAAACCTGATTAAAAAACCAGGGCGGGCCGTGGACCGGACACACCGTTGGAGAAAGTAATTTATCAGGTAAGCATAAATTCTGTTTTCTCCAACATTGGTGTGTCCGGTCCACGGCGTCATCTTTACTTGTGGGAACCAATACCAAAGCTTTAGGACACGGATGAAGGGAGGGAGCAAATCAGGTTACCTAAACAGAAGGCACCACGGCTTGCAAAACCTTTCTCCCAAAAATAGCCTCTGAAGAAGCAAAAGTATCAAATTTGTAAAATTTGGTAAAAGTGCGCAGTGAAGACCAAGTCGCTGCCTTACATATCTGATCAACAGAAGCCTCGTTCTTGAAGGCCCATGTGGAAGCCACAGCCCTAGTGGAGTGAGCTGTGATTCTTTCTGGAGGTTGCCGTCCGGCAGTCTCATAAGCCAATCGGATGATGCTTTTAAGCCAAAAAGAAAGAGAGGTAGAAGTCGCTTTTTGACCTCTCCTTTTACCAGAATAGACGACAAACAGAGAAGAACTTTGTCTGAACTCTTTTGTAGCTTCTAAATAGAATTTTAGAGCACGGACTACGTCTAAATTGTGTAACAAACGTTCCTTCTTTGAAACTGGATTCGGACACAAAGAAGGAACAACTATCTCCTGGTTAATATTTTTGTTAGAAACAACCTTTGGAAGAAAACCAGGCTTAGTACGCAAAACAACCTTATCTGCATGGAACACCAGATAGGGCGGAGAACACTGCAGAGCAGATAACTCAGAAACTCTTCTAGCAGAAGAAATAGCAACCAAAAACACTTTCCAAGATAACAACTTAATATCTATGGAATGTAGAGGTTCAAACGGAACCCCTTGAAGAACTGAAAGAACTAGATTTAAACTCCAGGGAGGAGTCAAAGGTCTGTAAACAGGCTTGATCCTAACCAGAGCCTTAACAAATGCTTGAACATCTGGCACAGCTGCCAGTCGTTTGTGTAATAAGACAGATAAAGCAGAAATCTGTCCCTTTAGAGAACTCGCTGATAATCCTTTATCCAAACCCTCTTGTAGAAAGGAAAGGATCCTAGGAACTTTGATCTTATTCCATGAGAATCCCTTGGATTCACACCAGCAGATATATCTTTTCCAAATTTTATGGTAAATTTTTCTAATTACCGGTTTTCTGGCTTGAACTAGAGTATCTATCACAGAATCTGAAAACCCACGCTTTGATAGAATCAAGCGTTCAATTTCCAAGCCGTCAGCTGGAGGGAAACTAGATTTGGATGTTCAAATGGACCTTGTACTAGAAGATCCTGTCTCAAAGGTAGCTTCCATGGTGGAGCCGATGACATATTCACCAGGTCTGCATACCAAGTCCTGCGTGGCCACGCAGGAGCTATCAAGATCACCGAGGCCCTCTCCTGCTTGATCCTGGCTACCAGCCTGGGAATGAGAGGAAACGGTGGAAACACATAGGCTAGGTTGAAGGTCCAAGGCGCTACTAGTGCATCCACTAGAGTCGCCTTGGGATCCCTGGATCTGGACCCGTAGCAAGGAACCTTGAAGTTCTGACGAGACGCCATCAGATCCATATCTGGAATGCCCCATAATTGAGTCAACTGGGCAAAGATCTCCGGGTGGAGTTCCCACTCCCCCGGATGGAATGTCTGACGACTCAGATAATCTGCCTCCCAGTTTTCCACACCCGGGATGTGGATCGCAGATAGGTGGCAGGAGTGATCCTCTGCCCACTTTATTATTTTGGTCACTTCTTTCATCGCCAGGGAACTCCTTGTTCCCCCCTGATGATTGATATAAGCAACAGTCGTCATGTTGTCTGATTGGAATCTTATGAATCTGGCCTTTGCTAGTTGAGGCCAAGCCCTGAGAGCATTGAATATCGCTCTCAGTTCCAGAATGTTTATCGGGAGAAGAGACTCTTCCCGAGACCATTGTCCCTGAGCCTTCAGGGATTTCCAGACCGCGCCCCAGCCCACTAGACTGGCGTCGATCGTGACGATGACCCACTCTGGTCTGCGGAAGCTCATTCCCTGGGACAGGTGGTCCAGGGTTAGCCACCAACGGAGTGAGTCTCTGGTCTTCTGATCTACTTGAATCACTGGAAACAAGTCTGTATAGTCCCCATTCCACTGTTTCAGCATGCACAGTTGTAATGGTCTTAGATGAATTTGCGCAAAAGGAACTATGTCCATTGCTGCAACCATCAATCCTACTACTTCCATGCACTGAGCTACGGAAGGACGAGGAATAGAATGAAGAACTTGACAAGCGTTTAGAAGTTTTGACTTTCTGACTTCTGTCAGGAAAATCCTCATTTCTAAAGAATCTATTATTGTTCCCAAGAAGGGAACTCTTGTCGACGGAGACAGGGAACTTTTTTCTATGTTCACCTTCCATCCGTGAGATCTGAGAAAGGCCAGAACGATGTCTGTGTGAGCCTTTGCCTTTGAAAGAGATGACGCTTGTATTAGAATGTCGTCCAAGTACGGTACTACTGCAATGCCCCTTGGTCTTAGAACCGCTAGAAGGGATCCCAGTACCTTTGTGAAAATCCTTGGAGCAGTGGATAACCCGAATGGGAGGGCCACAAACTGGTAATGTTTGTCCAGAAAGGCAAACCTTAGGAACTGATGATGTTCTTTGTGGATAGGAATATGTAGATACGCATCCTTTAGATCCACGATAGTCATAAATTGACCTTCCTGGATGGTGGTTAGAATCGTTCGAATGGTTTCCATTTTGAACGATGGTACTCTGAGAAATTTGTTTAGGATCTTTAAATCCAGAATTGGTCTTAAAGTTCCCTCTTTTTTGGGAACTACAAACAGATTTGAGTAAAATCCCATTCCTTGTTCCGCCGTTGGAACTGGGTGTATCACTCCATCTTTAACAGGTCTTCTACACAATGTAAGAATGCCTGTCTCTTTATTTGGTTTGAGGATAAGTGAGACATGTGAAACCTTCCCCTTGGGGATAGTTCCTTGAATTCCAGAAGATAACCCTGAGAAACGATTTCTAGTGTCCAGGGATCCTGAACATCTCTTGCCCAAGCCTGAGCAAAGAGAGAGAGTCTGCCCCCTACTAGATCGGGTCACGGATCGGGGGCTACTCCTTCATGCTGTTTTGTTAGCAGCAGCAGGCTTCTTGGCCTGCTTACCCTTGTTCCAGCCTTGCATCGGTTTCCAGGCTGGTTTGGATTGAGAGGCATTACCCTCTTGTTTAGAGGATGCAGAGTTAGAGGCCGTCCGTTCCTGAAATTGCGAAAGGAACGAAAATTAGACTTATTCTTGGCTTTGAAAGGCCTATCTTGTGGGAGGGCATGGCCCTTTCCCCCAGTGATGTCTGAAATAATCTCTTTCAATTCTGGCCCAAAGAGAGTCTTACCCTTAAAGGGGATATTAAGTAATTTTGTCTTGGAAGATACATCCGCTGACCAAGACTTTAGCCAAAGCGCTCTGCGCACCACAATTGCAAACCCTGAATTTTTCGCCGCTAATCTAGCTAGTTGCAAAGTGGCATCTAAAATAAAAGAATTAGCCAACTTGAGTGCGTGAACTCTGTCCATAACCTCCTCATACGGAGTCTCTCTACTGAGCGACTTTTCTAGTTCCTCGAACCAGAACCACGCTGCTGTAGTGACAGGAACAATGCACGAAATGGGTTGCAGGAGGTAACCTTGCTGTACAAAAATCTTTTTAAGCAAACCCTCCAATTTTTTATCCATAGGATCTTTGAAAGCACAATTATCCTCGATAGGAATAGTAGTGCGCTTGTTTAAAGTAGAAACTGCCCCCTCGACCTTAGGGACTGTCTGCCATAAGTCCTTTCTGGGGTCGACCATAGGAAATAATTTCTTAAATATAGGAGGGGGGACAAAAGGTATGCCGGGCTTCTCCCACTCCTTATTCACTATATCCGCCACCCGCTTGGGTATAGGAAAAGCGTCAGGGTGCACCGGAACCTCTAGGAACTTGTCCATCTTGCATAATTTTTCTGGAATGACCAGGTTGTCACAATCATCCAGAGTAGATAACACCTCCTTAAGCAGTGTGCGGAGATGCTCTAATTTAAATTTAAATGTCACAACATCAGGTTCTGCTTGTTGAGAAATTTTACCTGAATCTGAAATTTCCCCATCCGACAAAACCTCCCTCATGACCCCTTCAGATTGGTGTGAGGGTATGACAGAGCAATTATCATCAGCGCCCTCCTGCTCTACAGTGTTTAAAACAGAGCAATCACGCTTTCTCTGATATGCAGGCATTTTGGATAAAATATTTAATTGTTGCATAGTAATAAGCATTGGTGCGCTAGAAGTACTAGGGGCCTCCTGCGTGGGCAAAACTGGTGTAGACACAGAAGGAGATGATGTAGAACTATGTCTACTCCCCTCATCTGATGAATCATCTTGGGCAACTTTACTATCTGTGGCAATACTGTCCTTACTTTGTTTGGACGCTATGGCACAATTATCACACAATTTTGAAGGGGGACACACATTGATCTTCAAACATATAGAACATAGCTTATCTGAAGGTGCAGACATGTTAAACAGGCTTAAACTTGTCAAAAAAGTACAAAAACCGTTTTAAAACAAAACCGTTACTGTCTCTTTAAATTTTAAACAGTGCACACTTTATTACTGAATATGTGAAAAAGTATGAAGGAATTGTTCATTTACCAAATTTTCACCACAGTGTCTTAAAGCATTCAAAGTATTAGACACCAATTTTCAGAGCTTTAACCCTTAAATTAAAGAAACCGGAGCCGGTTACAGTTTTAACCCCTCTACAGTCCCAGCTACAGCCTTTGCTTCGACTTTACCAAACCCAGGGGGGAATACGATACCAGATGAAGCCTTCTAGGAACTTTTCCAACTACTTTCAGATCCTCACACATGCATCTGCATGTCTTGCTCTCAAAAGTAACTGCGCATTAATGGCGCGAAAATGAGGCTCAGCCTACAACTGGGAAGGCCCTTCCTGACTGGAAAGGTGTCTAACACAGTGCCTGATGTTAAAAAACGTTCCCCAAGCTTATAAGTGTGAATTACAAGCATAAACATGTATAAAATGCCCAAATAAAGCAATCGATTTTGCCCATAAAAGTGTCTACCAGTTTATAGCCCATATTAAGCCCTTTATTCTGTTCTGTTCTGTTCTGTTTGAGACTAAGAAAATGGCTTACCGGTCCCCATGAGGGGAAATGACAGCCTTCCAGCATTACACAGTCTTGTTAGAAATATGGCTAGTCATACCTTAAGCAGAAAAGTCTGCTAACTGTTTCCCCCAACTGAAGTTACTTCATCTCAACAGTCCTATGTGGAAACAGCAAACGATTTTAGTTACTGTCTGCTAAAATCATCTTCCTCTCACAAACAGAACTCTTCATCTTTTTCTGTTTCAGAGTAAATAGTACATACCAGCACTATTTTAAAATAACAAACTCTTGATAGTAGAATTAAAAAACTACAACTAAACACCACATACTCTTAACCATCTCCGAGGAGATGTTGCCTGTGCAACGGCAAAGAGAATGACTGGGGTGGGCGGAGCCTAGGAGGGACTATATGGACAGCTTTGCTGGGACTCTTTGCCATTTCCTGTTGGGGAAGAGATATTCCCACAAGTAAGGATGACGCCGTGGACCGGACACACCAATGTTGGATAAAATATATGAAAAATAAACCTTACTTTAATTCATCATTTTGTCGATATTGTTTTGTAAATGTTTTTTTTTCCTCCAATGATTTAGCCCAAGTCACTTGCCGATCCTCCACCCGCTTGAATTTTTTTTTTTCCTTTGCGGTGACAAATCCATCAATATTGAACTGATTGGTTCCCCCAGTGGCGTCTAAATCAGTTCAATATACGCCCCTGGTTTGAAATGCGCATGCGGCTATCTAAGAACTTCGTATGTCTCTAGAAGCGCGTTCATGCTAGCCGCATGCGCGTTGTAACCAAAGGGAATCCCCGAGTTTCGTCACTGCATTCACTTTCACACGGAGCAAGTGATCAGACAAATTTAGCTGACTACCGCTATTTACTAAAATAAGTATATATTCTGAAAGCCGCAATCTATCAATTCACAATCTTGTTAATATTTAAAATTGTAATATTGTGCATGCGCATAAATTAATTTGTCAAGAACGAGCACGTTTTCTGATGTATACGGAGGGTGGGACCGCTGGTCAGAGTAAGAAAGATAAACCAGGAAGAAAGTGAGGGGCTGAGGAACATAGCGAAAAAGTAAGATAGCAATTTGATCGATATTTCCAAAATAGTCTAAAATATAAAAAAAATAGGTTAACGACTACACTAGTTTATACTCGATTAAACAATATATATCTTATATACTAAAATTTACTTTCACTTTAAGTAAGTTTTTTTTTTTTTACAAATCTAAGTATTCTCAAAAATGGTATTATTTGATTTCTCTTTATTAGACTTCTTGACGTGTAATAATGCTTTGGATAACACATCCATTCAGTTGCAAACAACATTTACAAATAAATGGCTAAATCCTTTGAAGCCTGCTGATTATATTTACATTGGTGCAACTTTTGAGTGAAATTTGAGTGGCTCAAGCAGTCTGGCAGCTCCCATATAAAAGCAAAAATGACTACATCCTAGAAGAGCCTATATGACATAATAGTGACAACTAATACTGACCTTGTTAATTTGACTGCCATACCTTTTGGTAAGGTTAAAGGGACAGGGGGCAAGATTACATACGCAGCATTGCACGCAAAAGCCCGCGACCCTGGTTTTTATAACACATATATGGCACCGCATATAAATGCGGCACGTATATTTCACCCATCGCCCGCTAATTTTACTCACATAAACTAACATAGAACCACGTCGCAAGTCGCTATAACATATTTAGTGTAAGGACTAAGGTGGCAAAAATGGAGAAATTTTACTCCTTTGTGCCGAATATGTGAGCGCCGTAACTCCCTGAAACTATTAACAAACACCTAACGCATGTGCAATATCTACCTGTCAACCGCCATCCCCCACCGCAATAACTAATAAAATATATTAACCTCTAATCCGCCAACCCCCACATCGCAAACTACGTAATATATTTATTAACTCTAATCCGCCATTCACCCACATTGCAAATCTACCTAATAAACGTATTAACCCCTAAACCGCCAACCCCCCACAATGCAAATAACTTATTAAATTACTAAGCCCCCTAACACCCCCTAAATTAACCCCAATTACATTAAATAAAAAAATACTAAGTTACAATTAAAATAAAAAACCTAACATTACTTAAAAAAAAAAAAAAACTAAGATCAAATTAAATTAATCTAAAATTACAAAAAATAAAAAAGTCTAACATTATGGAAACAAATAAACCAAATTAAACCTAATCTAATACAGCTATGAAAATACCCCCCCAAATAAAAACACCCCCTAATATAAACTAAACTACCAATAGCCCTTAAAAGGGCCTTTTGTAGGGAATTGCCCTAAATTAAACAGCTTTTTTACATCAAAAATACTAAGTCCCCCCAACAGTAATGCCCCCCCCACCCACCAAACCCCCAAAATAAAAAAAACATAACACTAAAAAAACTAAACTACCTATTGCCCCTAAATGGGTATTGGTATGGGCATTGCCCTTAAAAGGGCAATCAGCTCATTTACAGTCCAAAAAAACCCTATTCTAAAAAAAATCCACCCCAAAAAATAAAAAAAAGCCTAAGTCTTATCCCCAAATAGGTACTGTACTACTCACTGTTCCTGAAGTCCGGCGGAGAAGGTCTTCTTCCAGGCAGTAATGATCTTCTTCCAGGCGGCGATATCTTCTTCCAGTGCGGGGACCTCTTCAATCTTCATCCAGGACCAAGGCGATGCGGAGCAGAAGTGACCGCGGAACAGGACCGGTGACCGAGGAGCCATCCAGTGTGAAGATCCGCTCTGTACGATCACCGCCGCACACTGAGGATTGAATGTAAGGTACCCGTTTTATATTTTGGGTACCTTGCATTCCAATTGGCTGAAATTTTCAAATCTCTACCAGACCAAAGTAGGAGCGAGCTACATTCAGTTTAATGGTGCAATCGGGCGCGCTGTGACTAGACAGCGTGCCCGTGATGCGCTTAGGAAAAAACATACCCACTTAGTAGCCAGGAGCGGCTTTCTGTAAAATTAATTTTCGTAGAAAATATCTCTGCAGTCCTTTGCTTTAGAAAGCTGGCGCTAAGCTAGCTAATGTTATATAATTCTGCACTATGTGCAGAATTATATAACATTATTTGGTAGTTTTACGGGCCCTTTAAGCTTAGGTTTTTACATTTCACAGGTAAGTTTTTATTTATTTTATGGTAGTTATATTGTAAGTTTAATTTAAAGTTAGGGGGTGTTAGGTTTACTGGTTTATAGTTTAAATGAGTGTTTCGTGATGTGGGGGGACAGCGATTTAGGGGTTAATAGGTTTAGTTTAATAGTTGTGATGTGGGGGATCAGCGGATTAGGGGTTAATACTTGAATTTAGTGTTGGCGATGTGGGTGGCAGATTAGGGGTTATTATATTTATTATAGTATTTGCGGTGCAATGGGATGGCGGTTTAGAGGTTAATAGGTAGTTTATGGGTGTTAGTGTTTTTTGTAACATTTTTGCTATGAGTTTTGTGAAATATTTTTTTTTGCAAAATCCATAACTACTGGTATCTGATCGTAGAATGGAGCGTGGTGGTATAAGCCATAATGCTAGCGTAATAGCCGGACCGCACAACTTGTAATACGGGAGACCTGAAAATTCCACACTCAAAAGCCATTTTTTCAGTGCGTAATGGAGAGTTGCAGTACCCTTTACCGCTGCAACTTGTAATACTGGAGACCTGCCATTACGCGTGCATAAGCCAATTTTTCAGCGGTATAGTCGTACCGCACAACTTGTAATCTTACCGAATGGTAGAAAGGCATTCGGGAGAGTCAGTTTCTAGGGTAAATTTAGGGACAGAGTTTCGCTGATCTATTATAGCATATAGACAATGCAGGCTAAGCTGAGATAAGCAGCAACTGTTAAACACTCACCAAACAACTGACTGTTAAAATGGCAGAAAGCGCATCATTACGGCGTTCATAACCGGGAAACGTGCGCTAACCCGACGTGCGTATAACAACTCGCAAACGTGAGCTAACCTGACCTGCGTACAACAACTTGCAGACATACACTAACCCGACAGACAAAACCTGGTGTGCAAAACTAAGCTGTAACACCTAGAAGGCTAAGGAACGTTTGCTAACCCGAATTGCGGGAATCCGGCGCACAAAAAACAAAGCGCAATAAAACTTGCGTACAAAGCAAACGGAATAGTGAGTATGTGTTCTAGGGCCATATATAATTACACTTATAGAAAAACATTTAACAAATGAATAGTGCTCATAATAAAGCTAAATGGGTGTCTATATAATAAAATAAAACATACTTACCCATAGACACTCGTCCACTAGCAATCAAGTAGCAAACAGCCAAACCAGTACTGAAATATATCAGCAGACGTTATGGAATAGGAGTGTATTTGTAGATCCATAAAGGGAGGCAGAGGACATGTCCCTGCGACCGATTACAAAGGGTTTATGAAAGATTTCCCATGAGGTGAAACAAAGCAACATAAACTATACTCCAAATACATTCCTCTGACAAGCACTGTACTCTGAGGGGAAACCGGGTCCCAACACTCAACTGAGACTGCCCTCCCCAACACTCAACTGAGACTGCCCTCATCAAGGTTACTAGCGATCTTCTTTCTGCTAAAACAACGGCCACTACTCAATATTTATCTTACTTGACCTGTCTTCTGCTTTTGACACCATTGACCAGCCCCTTCTCCTACGGACTCTCAGCTCCCTTGGACTCTCTGACACTGCCCTCTCCTGGATCCACTCTTATCTCTCTAATAGGTCCTTTTCTGTCTCCTTTTCTGGCGACTCCTCTCCATTGCCTCTGTCTGTTGGAGTACCTCAAGGCTCTGTTCTGTGTTCTCTATTCTCCTCTATTTATACTTCCTCACTGGGTAAACTTATCAGTAGCTATGGCTTCAACTATCACCTCTATGCTGATGATACTCAGATCTACCTATCCACCCCTTCACTCTCTCCTTCTGTCCTTTCTCACCTCAGTGTCTGCTTATCTGGCATTTCTTCTTGGATGACCTCTCACCACCTAAAAATCAACATGTCCAAGACTGAGCTCCTTCTAATCTCCCCCTCTAATTCTACCCCGGTTTCTAACTTTTCAATCACTGTTGGTGACAACACTATCTCCCCATCACTCAAAGTCCGCTGCCTAGGAGTTACACTTGACTCCAATCTGTCCTTCATACCCCACATCCAATTGCTCTTTTCATCCTGTCGTAACCACCTATGCAATATCTCCAAAATTTGTCTGTTTCTGAATGCTGAAACTACTAAACAGCTAATCCAATCCCTGGTAGTTTCCCGACTTGACTACCGTAATAACCTACTAACTGGTGTCCCTCTCTCCCGCCTCTCCCCTCTTCAATCCATCCTAAATGCCTCTGCTAGGCTAATCCACCTCTCCCAACGCTCTGTATCTGCTGCACCTCTCTGCGTGTCCCTTCACTGGCTCCCCATTCACAGCAGAATTAAATTCAAAATTCTCATCCTGCTCTACAAAGCCCTTACCAACACAGCTCCCCCCCTACCTGTCCTCACTCATCAACAAATATACTCCAGCCCGCTCCCTAAGATCCAACAATGACCTGCTCCTTGCATCTTCTACCATCACCTCCTCCCATGCTAGACTACAGGACTTCTCTCGTGCGGCACCAACCATCTGGAACGCACTTCCTAGAGCTGTCAGACTTTCCCCTATCCTTTCCTCCTTTAAACGCTCCCTAAAGATCTTTTTGTTCAGGGAAGCCTATTTCCAAATCAGTAACAAATGAATTACACTTGCCTAATAGCTGCCCTCATCTAACTCCACACTAACATCATTCTCACCTTTGCAGTCCCCACCTCCTGTTTCTCACCCTCCTAACCATCTAGATTGTAAATTCCCATGGGAACAGGGCCCTCAATTCCCCCTGTATTTGTTTGTTAAACTTTGTCTGGTGTCTTTTATATTGTATGGTACTTTTATCTTTGTACCCATGGACAGCGCTGTGGAATCTGTTGGTGCTTTATAAATAAAGAATAATAATAATAATAGACTGAAAACCCCTTTCTCTGAAGAACACATGCACATCTTCATTTTTCAACCATCTCCAGCGGAGGCAAAGTAAAGACTGAGGTATGTGTGAGGTGGGAGGGTTTTTATAGAGCTCTTGGGGTTTGGGAATCTTTGCCTCCTCCTAGAGGTAGAGAAGTAATTCCCATGAGTAATGGATTGTGGACTCTCACCACCTGTATGAAAGAACGTTGTTTAAAATTGTATGCTGAATTGTATCTGAAACCTGAAAGATAACCGTTGGGTTTCATATCCCTTTAAGATCAGGATGTTAGTGCCAAGTATGAGAATGTGGAGCTTTCCAAACAGGCACCTTTAAAGGATTAAAATAAGAGAATAGTTTTGAACAGAGTTACAGACACAGGAAGAAACTAAATGTAGTTGTGCCCAGCAGTTTAATGTACCTTTTAATAAACATTAGAAATGTTCTAACACTCAATACATTTAAAACCTCTCTCTGGGTAAAATATGACATAACAAATCCATCAAAACAACCACAAACTGTAATATTCAGTAGTGACATATTTTGTTAAAAACAAACATCTTTTAAAAGTCACTGAGTGCTTTATACATAGACAGACATAATAAACAATATAAGACCAACAGTCCACAAGTCTGTGTGCAAAGTCATTTCAGTGTTTTTATTAACCTTTCCTGGTGATGTGACATTAGTTACCTCAATTTACATTTCACTAGACTCCCTTCCTCCACATTTTTTGTTATGCACACTGTCAGAAAAAATGTGCAAAAATTGTATCTTTAGGGGTACAACAGCTTGTCACTGGGGCAGTACCCTCAAAGGTACACCTGCTGTACCCTTTAAAATCGGTACAAATTGGTACCCTTGCAGATTGTACCTTTCAAAGGCAAATATGTACCTTTGGTGACTAGATTGGACCTCAGTCCCATGGTACCATATTGTAACCTTAAAAAATGGTGCATATTTGGCCTTTTAAGGGTACTGCCCCAGTGACTAACCCTTTGTACCTCATGATGGCAAATTTGTACTCAACACAGCATATTACAAATGTTGTTCCATTACATTTTTTATATACCATTCAAATATGCATTCATTTAATGTGTACTTTTTCAGACAGTATTACAATAGCCACACTGCAGCTTTAAAAATGTTTTTGTATACTTAAATGTAACCATGTAGCAATTCCAAAGACTGCTACAGAACCACCTGATTGAGCCAGGCTAAACAACCAGTTCCAAAAAGAGCTACTCAATGTGTTTTATATCACTCTGTAATAGACTCTAAAAATACCCCATTAAATTTAGGGTGACATGCCACATAAAACATAAATATATAGAAAACATATAGAAAACAACATAATAATAAAATATAAAAGGCGGATTCAGGGGAGGGATAAACGATAAAACTCACAACCATACATTGAATTGTCACATGGGTTATTAAAGGGACAGTCTAGTTTTTTTTTTTTTTCATGATTCAGATAGGGCATGAAAATTTAAACAACTTTCCAATTGACGTTTATCACTAAATTTGCTTTGTTCCCTTGGTGGTATTTTTCAAAAGCTAAACCTAGGTAGGCTCAAACTGATTCCTAAAACGTTGAAAACCGCCTCTTAGCTCAGAGCATTTTGAATGTTTTTCACAGTTAGTCAGTACTAGTTCATGTATGTCATATAGATAACAATATGCTCACTCCCATGTAGTTATTTATGAGTCTGCGCTGATTGGCTAAACTGTATGCCCGTCAAAAGCACTGAGATAAGGGGGCAGTCTGCAGAGACTTAGATACAATGTAATCACAGAGGTAATAAGTATATTAATATAACCGTGTTGGTTGTGCAGAACTGGGGAATGGGTAATAAAGGGATTATCCATCTTTTTAAACAATAACAATTCTGGTGTAGACTGTCCCTTTAAGTATTTTGTTTTTGTTTTGCCCACTTCTTGCATATTACCAACAACGATTGAACATAATTATTTTGCTGTACAACATGTATATTGCATTCATTTTGGATGACTGACAGTTATGTGAATATGAATAATTGAGCTGCACAAATGATATGGACTTGCAGGGTTTGGCAGCCTTGAACCACCCATCCCCCTCAACCTTTTAGTCACACAAGTGATTGTACCTTTTTTGGGGGATTAAATGGTACAGACATGGACCCTTTGACAGTTGGAAACATATTTGTACCTTATGTACTGCTAAATGGTGCATATTAGTTCCTTAAGGTGTAATTATGATCCATTGAGGGTACAACCACAGCAGTGGTACCCTAAGTGTTCACAAACGGACCCCAACCGTACCCTTTTTTCTGACAGTGCACCTGTGGAACAGTGAAACATTGCTTCAATGATTAATTTGCAACAAGGAGTGTCTCTGTTTCGGAGCTGACACTTGTATATGGACAGGTGGCATTTCGTACACTGACTACAGCAAGAGGTATTCAATGTATGGAATACACTGGGCTCACATACACATATACACATTTACGAACACTTGTTCTGGGATATGATTGGATATTCCTGACAAATTCACCTGAGTGAGAGAAAGCGATTGGCCCCTTTTTGCAACCTGGGTGATAACGATTGTAATTGGTTGCTAAATCTATAAATGTAATTAGTTGGCGAGGGTATTTTGCCTTTGACAATGCTGGCATTGCTGGTGTAGTCTTTTCTCCTGCATAGGCCATATTATGGAGTTAATTATATGGTTTATTTGTAGTAAAGAGACTAGCACAGGAACACTCAGAATTTTTAAATAAATGTGATGAGGTAACAGAGGGGAGATAGTCGCCAATACATTATGCCTCTGATGTGGAGGTTTAATAATCACTGAAAGTTTAGCAGTAGGTATCCTTTTAACTTGTGTTACATGGACCAATGGGGATAGTTACCCACACTGTGCTTGTCTCTTGTTAGTTTATAGTTTTTGTACCTATGACAGTGGGGATTTTACTCACCGGTTTGTGTGTATGTCTTTTAATGGATTTTAGCTGTTATTTATTTTTTAATGAGATTTTTTAAAAAGTTAAGTTTTACTTTATTCTACCCACCATCTCATGGGTCATTGCAATGAATTTATATTAATTTATGATTTCTTAAGTGGGCTTTGGGGATGCCTCTTTTCTTCCCTTTTATTTTTATACTTTTCAATGATTCATCAGATTTAGCAGGGTGGGATACAAGGTCTTTCCATGTTCCCCATGGCTTCCTGTTAGATGATAAACGTTCTCTTTGTCTTGGCTATGGAAGAAATGATATGTGCAACAAGGAAATCATAGATCATGTGACATCATGTACCTCTGTCTGACTCAGCGAGGTGGGTTCTGGGAAGTAAGCTGCATTATAAGTAGGGCAAAGCATACATGGAGGGAGTATGCTAAATTTTGGGGAAAGGTCCTGAGCTGCTCCTTAACATTTTTTATCTTGTTGGCTTGTGTCTAACATGTCCCTGGCTACAGAAGAAAGTGTTAGATGAGGAGGGATAGTTCAGGTAATGTGTTGCATGGTGCGGCAAAAAAAAAAAAAAAGATACTAAATAAGAGAATAAATAGGTGTTCAAATGTTTATCTTCCCTTGGTAATGTGTGCTGTTCTCAATCTTTAAATTCATTTTTTTCATCCTCTATTTCAGTGTTTCTTACTCTAGTCCCCAAGTACTCCTAACAGGCTAGATTTTTATGATATTTTAACTAGCGGACAGGTGAAATAATCAGCTGACCAGTAACCATGGTCACCCATCAAGTGATTATTTTACCTGTGTTTGAGTTAAGATATCATGAAATTCTGTCTTGTTATGGGGACTGGGGTTGATAAACACTTCTCTAGTTGGCAGAGTCAGGCCCTCCGATGATGTGTGGATACAATAGTTTATCTATGAATAGGCTTGTCCTGTCCCATGCCATGTGTCATGTAAAGTTACTAGTATTTGTAATGATGTGTGAAGCATATTATATCTGTTTGCATGGACTGCAATTCTGAAAAAAGGGTGAATATATGTCCCTATATCACTGTTCCAAATCCCTCTGTTGGATTGTCTAGAAGTGGGAGCTTTGTCCTAATGTATCTCATGCCTATTTTTACCCCTCTTTATGTACACATTTCTCTTAAATAACCATTGGACTGCTCAAACCATTTCTTGAAAGCCTGTCCTTTGTCCTGTTAAGCCCTGCCTATGTCTTGTTTAAAGGGACAGTTTACCCTACATTTTTCGTCCCTTTAATTTGATCCCGGTGATCCATTTTACCTGACCGCGTGTATTAAACTGTTTACAAATAGCTCCTTTACCCTTATTTTGGCATTTAAAATAGCTGATTTAGTATGTGGTATCCCTACCTATACTGAAAGTTATAGACTGTTGACAAGCTATGTAAACACAGCCAGCAGAATACATCATACTCCCAGTGGGGTGTATGAGAGATAAGTAATACAATGTTAATTTTCCATTGTTCTGGGCTTTGGTATACATACAGATATAAGATAAGAAAGTGTGTGTACAGAAAGTGATATAATGATATCTGATTTTACTTGGACGCTCAACTCATGTTAATGGGTTGTGGTTTCAAAGAATAAACTCAACCATTTCATATACACAAATACACCTAAAGAAGCAGTTTCTCATACATTTTATACTCTACAGTTGGTATATAAAGTAATTGGAAATACATTAAGGGAAAAACAATTTTAAAGCACGCAGTGTCCCTTTAACCCTACCTTATCCAGCTCACCCGTACCTGTGTCCTGCCTAGCTATGTCCTTCCTAACCATGCCTCTGTCCTGCTAAGCCCTGATGGTCCTCTATCACAGATTGTCAACCATTGTCCGAAAGTACCCCAAAGAGGCCAGGTTTTCATTATAGCTGAACCAGTGCACAGGTGAAGTAATCAGCTGATCAGTAACACCATGGTTACTAACCTGATCTCTAAGATCAGCTGACTATTTCACCTGTGCACTGGTTCAGCTATAATGAAAACCTGGCCTGTTGAGGGTACCTGAAGACCACGGTCTAGAAACAATGCTCTATCCTGCTCAGCCTCTCCTCTATCCCAGGGTTCTTCAAACCACAGGTTGGGGCCGATTACTGGGTCGTAACACCATATTTACTGGGTCAGGACTTGTATGAGTGTTGTACGAGAGTGTGTTTTTTATGAGAGTGTGTTGTATGCAAGTGTGTGTTATATGAGTGTGTGTGCTGTATGAGAGTGTGTGTGGTATGTGTGTGTTCTATGCAAGTGTGTGTGGTGTGTGTCGTATGAAAGTGTGTGATGTGTGTGTATATTGTATGAGAGTGTGTGTTGTATGAGTGTGTGGTGTGTTGTATTCAAGTGTGTGTGTGTTGTATGAGAGTGTGTGTGGTATGTGTGTGGGGTGTGTGTCGTATGAGAGTGTGTGTGGTGTGTGTTTTATGAAAGTGTGTGATGTGTGTGTGTATTGTATGAGAGTGTGTGTGGTGTGTGTTCTGTCAGAGTGTGTGTGGTGTGTGTTGTATGTGTGTGGTGTGTGTTGTATCAGAATGTGTGTGTTGTTTGAGAGTGTGTGTGGTGTGGATTGTATCAGAGTGTGTGTGGTGTGTGTTGTATGTGTGTGGTGTGTGTTGTATCAGAATGTGTGTGTTGTTTGAGAGTGTGTGTGGTGTGGATTGTATCAGAGTGTGTGTGGTGTGTGTTGTGTTAGAGTGTGTGTATGTGTTACTACCTTTTATAAAACTTTCAAGTTTGACTACAACCAGGAATAAAGTACACGCACATTTTAGTCACTTTGCCAAATATTGCAGCTAACTTGTTATATTACTTCAGAAATGTTAAGATCAATCATAAAAATAGGGTCACAAAGATATGTGGAATCAAGGCACTAGGTCTTGCGGGAAGATTTAAAGAGCCCTTCCCTATCCTGCACAGCCTGTCCTCTGTCATGCTTAGTTTTGTCTCTGTCCTGCTCGGTCCCTCCTCTGTCCTGCTCGGTCCCTCCTCTGTCCTGCTCGGTCCCTCCTCTGTCGTGCTCGGTCCCTCCTCTCTGTCCTGCTCGGTCCCTCCTCTCTGTCCTGCTCGGTCCCTCCTCTCTGTCCTGCTCGGTCCCTCCTCTCTGTCCTGCTCGGTCCCTCCTCTGTCCTGCTCGGTCCCTCCTCTCTGTCCTGCTCGGTCCCTCCTCTCTGTCCTGCTCGGTCCCTCCTCTCTGTCCTGCTCGGTCCCTCCTCTCTGTCCTGCTCGGTCCCTCCTCTGTCCTGCTCGGACCCTCATCTGTCCTGCTCGGACCCTCCTCTGTCCTGCTCGGTCCCTCCTCTGTCCTGCTCGGTCCCTCCTCTGTCCTGCTCGGTCCCTCCTCTGTCCTGCTCGGTCCCTCCTCTCTGTCCTGCTCGGTCCCTCCTCTGCCCTGCTCGGTCCCTCCTCTGCCCTGCTCGGTCCCTCCTCTGTCCTGCTCGGTCCCTTCTCTGCCCTGCTCGGTCCCTCATCTGCCCTGCACAGACCCTCCTCTGTCCTGCTCGGACCCTCCTCCTGCTCGGTCCCTCCTCTGTCCTGCTCGGTCCCTCCTCTGCCCTGCTCGGTCCCTCCTCTGCCCTGCTCGGTCCCTCCTCTGCCCTGCTCTGTCCCTCCTCTGCCCTGCTCGGTCCCTCCTCTGTCCTGCTCGGTCCCTCCTCTGTCCTGCTCGGTCCCTCCTCTGCCCTGCTCGGTCCCTCCTCTGTCCTGCTCGGTCCCTCCTCTGTCCTGCTCGGTCCCTCCTCTGTCCTGCTCGGTCCCTCCTCTGTCCTGCTCGGTCCCTCCTCTGTCCTGCTCGGACCCTCCTCTGTCCTGCTCGGACCCTCCTCTGTCCTGCTCGGACCCTCCTCTGCCCTGCTCGGTCCCTCCTCTGCCCTGCTCGGTCCCTCCTCTGCCCTGCTCGGTCCCTCCTCTGCCCTGCTCGGTCCCTCCTCTGCCCTGCTCGGTCCCTCCTCTGCCCTGCTCGGTCCCTCCTCTGCCCTGCTCGGTCCCTCCTCTGCCCTGCTCGGTCCCTCCTCTGCCCTGCTCGGACCCTCCTCTGTCCTGCTCGGTCCCTCCTCTGTCCTGCTCGGTCCCTCCTCTGTCCTGCTCGGTCCCTCCTCTGCCCTGCTCGGTCCCTCCTCTGCCCTGCTCGGTCCCTCCTCTGCCCTGCTCGGTCCCTCCTCTGTCCTGCTCAAAACCTCCTCTGCCCTGCTCAAAACCTCCTCTGCCCTGCTCGGTCCCTCCTCTGTCCTGCTCGGTCCCTCCTCTGTCCTGCTCAAAAACTCCTCTGTCCTGCTCGGACCCTCCTCTGTCCTGCTCTGTCATTCCTCTGTCCTGCTCGGACCCTCCTCTGCCCTGCTCGGTCATTCCTCTGTCCCGCTCGGACCCTCCTCTGCCCTGCTCGGTCATTCCTCTGCCCTGCTCGGTCCCTCCTCTGTCCTGCTCGGTCCCTCCTCTGTCCTGCTCGGTCCCTCCTCTGTCCTGCTCGGTCCCTCCTCTGTCCTGCTCGGTCCCTCCTCTGCCCTGCTCGGTCCCTCCTCTGCCCTGCTCGGTCAATCCTCTGCCCTGCTCGGTCAATCCTCTGCCCTTCTCGGTCCCTCCTCTGCCCTGCTCGGTCCCTCCTCTGCCCTGCTCGGTCCCTCCTCTGTCCTTCTCGGTCCCTTCTCTGTCCTGCTCGGTCATTCCTCTGCCCTGCTCGGTCCCTGCTCTGTCCCTCCTCTGCCCAGCTCGGTCCCTCCTCTGCCCAGCTCGGTCCCGCCTCTGCCCTGCTCGGTCCCTCCTCTGTCCTGCTCGGTCCCTCCTCTGTCCTGCTCGGTCCCTCCTCTGTCCTGCTCGGTCCCTCCTCTGTCCTGCTCGGTCCCTCCTCTGTCCTGCTCGGACCCTCCTCTGTCCTGCTCGGACCCTCCTCTGTCCTGCTCGGACCCTCCTCTGCCCTGCTCGGTCCCTCATCTGTCCTGCTAAGGCTACACCCAGAATCCATTCAGACTCCAATATTACACAGACTCCATCCCAGTTCAAGAATTCAGAATTTAAATGTCATTAGGTTTGTATCACGCACAATTACAATGTGAAACTAAATAAGCAAATATTTGCACAAATTGATTGTGTTTTATACACTCCCATTAATAAAAACAAAAAAACATGTTTTTTTACTTTCTGTAGATAGGGGGGAATTTTCTTTATACTTACTTATATAACGCATGACTAATGTCCCGATGATCTAACTTTGCCAGATCAGACGTGGTTTTTCTCGCCAACCCTTAGAGCGGCTGCCTTGGTGGAATTATCGTAAAAAAGGGGCAGTCCCTGCGAGTGGCGAGATGTCCCCTAATGAAGCTCACTGGAAAGGGACACCGCTCCATAGCGAAGTTAGCAATGAGCAGGGGTTACAGTTTAAAAAGTAACTCTGCAGCCAATATAAATCACATTGCGCTACTTTCTGCGTATAGCATCTTACAATCATCTATATCTTTGTATGCATGTGTCTTTCTATTAAAATTATAAGTATTTTGAGTGTTTCAAGAAAAGCTTGTAACCTTTTAGTTTGTGAGAAAAAAAAAATGAGATCTGTAGTGCGAAAATCGTAACAGAATTCCTCTGGGATTAGAGAGACAATTTCAAGCTCATGGAACGCCGATGTTTAGCCCACTTTACGAAAAAACAACAATTACACTTTGTATTTTGTACTTATAAGTATGACTTTCTGTGTGGTTTTTACATATCCAGTGTACTTAAATTACGATTATTGCCTGCGTAATTTACATACAAATTTTACATTTTTGATAAAATACAATTATTGATGAAGAAGTTTGTTACGCTTTTTGAGGCACCTTAACAATTCTTTTTTCCTGCATATTTTTGTGTGAATGATTCAATAATTTGTTTTGTAAGATTTTTAAAATAAATATATCTTATTGTGCACTTTTGTAATGTACGCATCTCCACCCCATACAAAATGCAGTATACGCCTCTTAGCGAGAGAGCTTGTTTTCAGGGTAAAAAGTGTCTTTATATCATTCCAACAGGGACATACAAGTACTGGTGAGCATTCTTTAATAATTTGGCCAGCCCAGAGACCTTTAGAACCTCAGGCCCTAAATGATAGCCTGTTTGTTTTTAGTTTTAATTTAAATGGATTACAACTGTCTGTAGCTGATAATTCAAAATTGGCATGGCCTACAGGAGCGCGGTGATGGCTGGGGCGTGGCCAGACAGGGCACCGCGATGGGGGTGTGGACGGGCGGTAATGGCCTTGTTTGCAAGAGAGAGGCAAAAGAGGTGGAGAGAGAGCCAAATAGCAGGGAGAGAGTGCCAAATAGCGAGGAGAGAGAGAGCCAAAGAGAGGGGGCAGAGAGAGAGAAAAAGAGAGGGGGCAGAAAGAGAGGAAAAGAGAGGGGACAGAGAGAGAGAGCAAAAGAGAGGGGACAGAGAGAGAGAGCAAAAGAGAGGGGGAGAGAGAGAGCAAAAGAGAGGGAGAGAGAGAGAGCAAAAGAGGGGGGGAGAGAGAGCAAAAGAGAGGGGGAAAAAAAGAGCAAAAGAGAGGGGGAAAGAGAGAGCCAAAGAGGAGGGGGCAGAAATAGCCAAAGAGAGGGAGGGGGCAGAGAGAGCAAAAGAGAGGGGGCAAAGAGCGCAAAAGAGAGGGGGCAGAGAGAGAGAGCAACAGAGAGGGAGGGAGAGAGAGAGAGAGAGAGCAAAAGAGCGGAGAGAAAGCAAAAGAGAAGAAGAGAGAGAGAGAGAGCAAAAGAGAGGAGGAGAGTGAGAGAGAACAAAAGAGAGGGGGAGAGAGAGAGCAAAAGAGAGAGGGAGAAAGAGCAAAAGAGAGGGGGGAGAGAGAGAAAGAACAAAAGAGAGGAGGAGAGAGAGAGAGAGCAAAAGAGAGGGGGAGAAAGAGAGCAAAAGAGAGGGGGGAGAGAGAGAGAGAACAAAAAAGAGAGGAGGAGAGAGAGAGAGTGAACAAAAGAGAAGGGGAGAGAGAGAGCAAAAGAGAGAGGGAGAAAGAGAGAGCAAAAGAGAGGGGGGAGAGAGAGAGCAATTGAGAGGAGAGAGAGCAAAAGAGAGGGGGAGAGAGTGCAAAAGAGGGGGGGGGGGGAGCAAAAGAGAGGGGGGAGAGAGAGCAAAAGAGAGGGGGGGAGAGAGAGCAAAAAAGAGGGGGATAGAGAGAGAGCAAAAGAGAGGGGGATAGAGAGAGAGCAAAAGTGAGGGGGATAGAGAGAGAGAGCGCAAAAGAGAGGGGGAGAGAGCAAGGGGTGGGTCTGCTGTACTGCAAGAAATGGCCCGTGTGCACGGGCTTTAGGACTAGTGTATATATATATATATATATAAATATATATATATATATATATATATATATATATATATATATATATATATATATTCTTCAACAAACTACAAGAGGAGAACAAGGACCATCAAAAATTTCTTAAGGCCCTCTATAGATAGGAAATCAAGCACTCTTTTTTTTTTATAAAAAATAGCTCAAAAGTGTAGCTAAATTAAACAAATGGAATGAATCTCTGACCAGTACAATCACTGGGAACAAAAAATAATTTATTAATAGTACAGAAAGAAGTAAATCCTAACTGTCCAAACATAGCAATAGGCCAGTTGTGCGCTGGCCTCGGGTATATGTTAGCAACACAAAGTAAAGTATGTTGAACAAACAATATAGTACATGTGGCCAATTAAAACCCTGAAGATGTGCACATCATAATCATAATATTGGCAAAAATACAATCCAAAGACACCTAGTACACTGCTACACCCAAGCTGTACACAGTACCCAAGTCAATACAAGGGATAATTACCGGACAGGTAAATTTTTAGGGATCTAAGCAGTGATAGGTGCTTTGTAAAGATTTCAGGTACAACAATAATGGCAGTATAGTAACAATTACAAAGAATTACATACAAGTATGAAGAATAGCTATTGCAAATGGTTATTAGCAATAAGATAGATAGTGGAACATAGTAATACATCCTCCATAATGAATTGCCTCAGTACAGCAGTTACATAGAGACACAGCAGTTTACATAGAGATGCCTGCATATATTGAGATAAAATTCTCACAAGAGTGTATTGCTGAAGAAAGCAATCCAGAAGCAGATAAGTGCATGCTTATGGT